>NC_046659.1:156376731-156484712 GCF_010883055.1 Belonocnema kinseyi
GAGCGGAGGGAGAGGTGGGCCAGAGAAAATCAACAGTTTCTCTCTGACCCATCTCGACTCTTCCAAGACCCTCCAGTTACTGTCGAACACCCACCCAAACCAAAGGAGGTCGAGGTATTTTGGAGATAAGTCTACGAAGTGTAGCATAGACTGGACGAAGACTCAGAAAATATAAATAGCTTCAAGGAGTTATTTGTTGCCCTCATAACACCTGTTAAAGAATCCCACCCATTATTGCCGAGGAGGTGAAAAATGTATTAAGAGGAATGAAGAACTATTCCACACCGGGACCAGATTGTATAAAAACCAATTGGTGGAAGAAGTTTTCTTCAACCCATCAGAATTTGGCACGTATTTTCACCTCATATTCGAAGTCGGAAGAGCCGATTCCGGAGTGGTTGGTGGAAGGGCGCATAATACTCTTGCCGAAAATAGGCAACTTAGCTGACCCGAAGAATTACAGGCCAATAACTTGTCTGAACACCCTTACAAGATATTCACAGCTATCCTAAATGATAAGATTGTTTGGGAAATTGAACCTGTGTGGCAAGAAATGTATGAACAACGAGGCTTCAAGAAAGGCGTAGCCGGATATCGAGGGAACATGCTTATCGATAGATGTGTCTGCAAAGATGCAGCATTCTACCAGCGTGACCTATCGATGGCCTGAATTGATTATCGGAAAGCTTTTAATTCGACCTCCCATAGACTTATCATCTGTCTTTTGGAAATCTAAAAGGTTCATTCGCAAATAGTTAGGTGCATAGAGAGATTGATGCCGCTTTGGAAAACCAGATTTACTATCTCATCTGGAAAAAATCGTGTAACAACTAAAAAGACACCGTTCAGAGAGGTGTCTTTGAGTGCGACACAATGAGCCTACTCCCCTTTTGCCTTACATTATTCACACTATCTCTATCACTTCGCCATTCCGACGGTTACTTGTGCGGCAAACCTGCAGATCGAAAGTACAAGGTCACTCAGGTATTTTACATGGACGATCTTAAGATCTATGCTAAAAACAAAGAGCAACTACATCTAGCTCTAGGGATTGTCAAACGATATACTAAGGAAATAGGAATGGAATTTGGGTTAAAAAAATGCACCAAGGTTTATTTGAAGCGAGGAAAACTTAATGGCATTCCTGAAGATCCTGAGCTCGTTGATAGAAGCGCTATACGACACCTTTGCCCTAGAGAAACTTACACATCCCTGGGCGTGCCACAGAGCCGCATTCAAGATGTGACATATATAAAGGATACTCTCCGAAGCAGATACAAACGTCTCATCCGACAGATTTGGTCTTCCGAACTGTCGGCGAGGAACAAAGCATCTGCAACGAACATCCTTGCCGTCCCAGTACTACTCTGTTCATTCGGAGTAGTTCCATGGACGAAGAACGAGCTCAGATCTCTTGATATCGGGACAAGAAAGGTTATGCACATGAAAAAAGCATGCATCTTAAGTCTTCCGTTCCGCGACTGTACATCTCACGTTGTCAAGGTGGTCGCGGAATATTGAGTCTTGAATGTCTTCACAACAGGATTATTCAGGGTACAGCACATAGAGTTGGAAATAAAAGAGAGCCTCTTCTTAAAATGGTCAGGAATCAAGAAGAAGCAGGCAAAGGAGCGTTTCTGTACAAAGCAGCGGAGAAGGCTGCTGAAACACTCGGACTTGACTTTAGTATTAGGGGTGAGCAAAATGCATCAGATCTTATCTATCTCGAGTACTCACTCCTGAAAGCCCGGATTAAGAAAGCACAAGAGAAAAACTTTCGTGAACAGCTCTTTGATAAGAGGATGCACGGTATCATTCACAGAAATGTGAAGGATCAGACAATGTCTTGTGAGTTAACGTTTGCTTTCCTTAAATCGCCCGGATTGAAGTCTAGTACGGAGTGTTTCATTTTTGCATGCCAAGACGGTGTCATTTCCACCTTAACATACCGTCGCCACATTTTGAGCCAAGACATTCCTGACGATAACTGCAGGGCGTGCCATGCACACCCCGAGCATTAAGCTCACATACTATCTAGTTGTCCAACTCATGCGGGAACGACCTATATTCAAAGGCACAATGCGGCACTAAGAGTGCTTTATTACTATCTATTAACCTTCATATTGCTAATCTAAATGCTCCCAGGGAAATCGAGTCAATTGTCGAGAATGGGAAGTGCCGCATATACTGGAACTTTATATTCTTGACAATTGTTTCGGTTGCTCACTCGAAGCCTGACATAGTTCTTCTTGACTTCGAGAAGCGAACCATGTTCGTTATCGAAATTTCGGCACCAGCCGACAAAAACATCATAACCAAGATTATCTTCGTTATCATTGGCGCTCTTGGAGGTGCCAAGCTTTCACTTGCTAATGGCCTAAAAAGCATCCCTGCGTGTTAATAATATGCTAAGAAACTTGCGGGAAAAATGCAGAAGGCGGTAGTCCTTGGGTCGCTTCGTGTTCTTAGGGTGCACGAGGCTTTTGCTAGATCGTCGTATTAATTCCTCTACAGACTGTAACCACCTATCTCACGGTCGTGAGACGTGGTTGTGGCTGAAATTTTACCGCGATTTTGCTGGGAGCGGGTGCAATTTTTCATATTAACATCCGCTCCCGGCGAAATCCTGTGGTTGTCCTTATGACAAATTTTTAATTATATATACCAATTGAAAACAAGTAAATTTTTAAATTCAAGAGAGTTCCACTTTAATTGCTTCAATTTGCAGTTTACTTTTTATAATTATAAATGAAAAAAATTCAGTTTTAAGAGACAGCTAAAAAAGGGGTTTTTGTACTAAGGGCTAATTTTTGGGTCTGGGGAGGGCTGGAAAAGGGGATTTTATGCTTAGATGTGTTTTTTGGGGTTGGAAGTGCTGGAAAGCTAATTTTACACTCAGGGGTTAGTTTTGCATGTGGTGAGAGCTATATTTTTTGTCAGCTTTTCACTTATTAAATAAATAATTGATGCAAGTTACTAGAGATAATTGTTTAAGCAATGCATTATTATGTATAACTATCTTCTTTTAGATTTATACTAAAAAGTTTTGGGGTTTTCTAAAATTTTCTACATTTTTTTGACTTTTTTATTAGAAACAAATAATAAATATTTACTAAATAATCAAAAAGAAGTTAAAAACTTTATAAAATATCGTAACCTTTCACCAATATAAGAGAAAATAATTATAAATAATAATAAATTGTTTGTAACCTTTATTTAATTATTATTGAACGTTCAGTAAACAGGAGAACGAATTAAAGGATCTTTATAAAAAAAGCAAGTTTCCAGCATTATTAAAAACAAGTTATAATAAAAGGTTCGAATAATTGAGTGTGGTTATTTAAATTGATTATTGTCGCGCTCTGACTGAAAAGTTAAAAAAAGTTGAAAAATTCGGAAAAACCCTTGACTTTCGAATTTTGTGGAAAAATGTGTCGGCTTGAAACCATGATAAATTGTTTAAACAATGTCTGTCAACATCTGGTTATTAGTATAAAGAAGTGTTTTGTGTATTGTGGCAATTAAAAAATAAACTCGTCAAGAAAATAAATTTTTTGATAAGGGACAATACATTTACAGAAAAATGAGAAGAATAAGGAGGATTGTGCAGTAGATCTTAGAGCAGTTAGGGTAGCCACAATATTGCGCACCAGGTGCCATCCAATGCCACTGCAAATGTTACATTTGTGGTAACGATAATTAGTCACTTTCTGCTAATTTATTTCTAGAAGCATCGCCTGGAAGGAAATCTGTTTATTATGAAAATTAGTCTTTTAATTCGAACCAAAGGTTCTTCTCAAGTCGCATAAAAGATTCTATTATCACTAATTATTTCGTTACGATCTCTTACGTTGCGGAGGAGGGGGGGGGGGATTTTGATCCGATTACGTAACATTTTTAATTTATGAACTCTGTGCACTACTATCTTTGTGAATCAAAATTTATAAATAAATATTTTCAAATCATCATTTAATGGATCTCTAAATGTTTCTGAACTTTCTTAAAGTTTTAGGTTTTTCTTTAAAAAAAATACTTTTAAGTTGAACTGAATATAGCAGGCGGTGTCGAAAGAATGAAAGAAAAGTTTTTAAGATTTATCGGAAAATTTAAATGATCGTTTTGTAGTGAATTCTAGGACAAAATTGAAAAAGCTCACAAAACTTTTTAAGTTATTTCATACAATTTTTAACAAGAGTTTAAAAGATATTGAAACCAAATTTTCGGAATCTTTCAGTAACGAATAATTTGAGAAATAATTTGAATAATTTCAATATTAAGATGTTTTGAAACAATTCAAAAATAATTAAAACTCGTAAAAAATTGTAAGAATTCGGTAAGGTTTCATGAACATAAAGAAATTTTTTTATATTGCTAGGAAAAATTAAAATAATTTATTATTTAAAAAATTAATTTCAAGCGATTATTTGAAAAGATTTCAAAACATTCCTTAGGATTAAAAAAAATTCAAGGAAGAATCTAGAAAATTTTATAGGAATTTTTCGAATTTTGCAGGATTAAAAAAATCAGGAAAAAATGGAATAATTTTTAAAAATTAAGAGGTTGAGTAGGTCTAAAAATATTTAAAAATTATTTTCAAAATATTCGTGTGAAAATATAAAATGATTTTTTATTTTGAAAACGGAGATTAAAGGTAAAATTAACAATCGCTTTTAAATATATGAAACGATTTATTGAAATTTCTAAAGAGATTGTACAGGATCTTAAAGCAAAAAGGTTTAAATTTAGTAAGATTAATAAAAATTATTTTAAAAGGTTTTTAGAAATGTAGATTTTTAGGGATTTAAACAAATAAACATTAGGAACTACAGAAGAACTTCGAAAGTTTTCTAATGACAAAAAAATTGTCCTAAAATTCGTGGGAAAATTTGCGAGGTCTAAAGGCAATTATTGTACATTTTGAATGATTTTTCAAAATTTCAAATAGAATTATTTCAAGTAGTTATTAATGAATACGTTTTTGCTCTTTCCTTCATAGGAAAGACCGCTTCTCAAGGTAATTTTCACGAGTTTAAGGATTCACTTTTTTAAAGTTAGAATGAAAATAAATCCTTTTATGAAATTCAAATAAAAAAAGTTTAAAGGCAACTTATTCTAGCGTGCTTTTCAGTATAATCCTTTATAATTTGATACAAAATTTACCAGTGAATAATTTTAATTTCTACGCTTACAAAGGGAAAGCGGATAATAGTAACACGAGGACAGTTTCTTTATGATAAAATTACAGAGATACTGCTTCTGCATCACAATTCTCATTACAAAACTGAAAATCATTTAAATTATAAGAATTTTATACATGTATTTTCTACAATTATGATAAAGATGTTAACCATTATTTCAGTTATCTGCCAGAAAACATTTCAAATAAGTAATATTTATAGAGAACGTTTGAAAAAATTTCGTTCAATTTCATGAAACACTTTTGTCTTGATTTACTTTAAATGTAATTCGGCAAGCTGGTGAAAAACAGAAAATGTTTGCACATGTTTATTCTCACAGAAAAAGTACACTTTTGTTCGGGGAAATTTTCAAGTGGTTAAATTAGAATTTTATCAATCAAAACAAAAGTGTTACGAAAAATTTGTTACGAAACATTCGATTTTTATACCCGAAAAGGTGAATCTTTAAAAATCAAATTAATTTTGAACCAAACAGTTGCATTTAGAAATAAGTATTTGAACTTTTGAGCAAAAGGGATTTATTTTTTAACGAAATTTTAAACTAAAAAACGCGGGATTTTCAACTGAAGAGTTAATTTTTTAATCTCTTTTCTTATCAAAATAGTTGAATTTACAACTAAAATGATGAATTTTCATCACAAAATCTAATAGTTGATATTTAAACATCAAAAAATATTTTATTTTGAAACAAATATCGTTGAATTAGGCAAATATAGATAAATTTTGGAGGAAAATCTAAGGGTAAATATTATACCAAAACAGCCTAATTTGTAATCAGAAAGTGGCATTACTTATCAATAAGGATCAAATTTCTACCAAAAGACAGGATTTTGAAAACAATAAGGTCGTATGTTTTACGAAATAGTTAATATTTTATCCATAAAATATAAATTTTCAACTAAAGAAAGACGCATTTAAAACAAATTAAATAACATTTGGACCAATTGTTGAATTTTTAAATATGAAAGACACATTTTTAAACAAATATTAAAATTTTTTACTGAAGAAAATGTTGAATTTTTAGCAAAAAGCACTAAGAAAGATTAATTCTCAACTAAAAATGTAATAGTTCATTTTTAAGTAACAAGAATTAATTTTCAACAAAAAACAAATAAATCGTAAATAACAATGTTAAATTTTTAACCAAACAAATCGATTTATAACTAAAGTCATAAACTAAATTTCCATCCAAGTAATTAATTGTTTACCAAAACATATGGTTTCTCTCTCAAATATTTATTAGTTAAGTTTCCCACTAAAAACTCAATTTCTAACAAGAATAGAATCGTTAAATGTTCAATTTAAAAATTAATTTAAAAAAAATAAAAACAAATTTTCCACAAAAAGTTCAATGTGCAACTAGAAAAATGAATTTTTAACCAAATCGTTGATCTTTGAGCCAATTACTTTAAGTTTCAATAAAAAATAGATCAATTTTAAAAGAAAAATTTATTAGCTGAATTTATAAAATGAAAAGATCTATTTTTAAGCAAAAATGAATTACCATAATTTTATGTCAAGAAAAGTAGAGGTCAAGAAAGAATGATTTTTAAGTGATTGATAACTTGATTTTCTTACTACATTCTGTCAATTCAGTTCGAATTTAAGATAAAAACCCAGAAAAAAAGGAAGTACTTCGGAAATAGGAGAAAAAAGTTCTTGGAAACAGGGTTTGAAGCCTGGTAAATTAAATTTTTCAAATCCTATCTCCGAACAATCAACGTTTGAAACAATAAGTTTCAACAATTTGCTTATCTTTGAAATGATTGATAAAATCGACAAAAATAGATCTATTATTAATTTATGTAAATCTTGACAGAGGCCTCTCAGCTCACGTTAGAAAAAAATTATTTATGTTAAAATTGTTTATTTAACAGTAATAATAATTCAGAGGTTAAGGTTTCCCTTTCTCTTAGTCTTTCCTTCTCTTTCCTTTCTCTCTCTTATTTAATCACATTGATCAACACTTCATTTTGTTCTTCGAAGGATTCTCTAAATTTCGAATTGGGTTGATCTTATTAATAACATTATTCTAGAAATTATACAGTTACTATTTTTATAAACAATCATAGTTTTAATTTTAATTAACACTACCCAAATAGAGTTATAGAGAATCCTTCAAAAAATAAAATGAGTCATTGATGATTAGGATTAAATAAAAATCTTAACTTTTTCCTTAAAGAGAAAACAAAAACTTAAACTTTACGTAACCACTGTTAAATAAATAATTATAGCCTGCAGTTTTTTCTTAAGTAATTTTAGAAGCTTCCTTGAATATTTCAAGATATCAATAATAGATTTTTTTTTCGATTACATAAATCATTTTAAAGATTGGCAGATTTTGAGATTGATTGTGCGTAGTGTACATCATTAAAAAATATAGTTCTTTCTAGTTTTTCTTTAAAGAAGGTGTATTGCACAAACGACCTTAGAAGTATTAGCGGTTTAGAAAAATGTATGCATCCAACTAAAATTAAAGGAGAATATAATCAGGCAAGTAAAGGAAATTCACTTAGAATGGCAAAATATAAAAAGAACAATTCCAGAAAAAAAGTGGAGAAAAAGATCAGTATTAATTTTGTAAAAAATTAGCAGGGTTTTTGATGGTGGTTGTTCAATTACACTCAAATTAATACAGACTGAAAAAGATAGGTCATTTCCCCTCTGCACAAAAAAATTAAGAGACCTTTAGTTAAGACAAAGAAACTGCAAGTCAACTGAGGAAGCGATCAATAAAATTCAGTGTTTTGATATTTTTTTAAAGATATAGCTCCTGGATTATTTATACTCAATAAAAAGCTGTGGAAAAATAAAATGGGTGTTTCAAAATTTATTATTCAAGCTAAAGAATTGTGTAGCAGCCATGTTTCTGTAGCAGCATACATATGTATGCCCGCATTTGGAGAAACAAAATTAAAACCCTGTTTTTTTTTTATTTAAAAGAGAGTAAATATTTCACTTCTTGTTCATCTAAATACTATTACTTCCAAAAATTATATACAATATTAGAATCGCATAAAATGTTACATCCACATTTTCTTGTGTTGTACTTAAGATATGCTTAAGATAACACTCACTACATAGATATTACACAGGTAGAAAAATTATACACATTATAAAATATTACATATCAGTTTCCCCTGTATATAAACTACATATAATTTTTCTGCCTAGTTCTTCTTTATTTTTCCTGGAAAATATAATTTTTAACGATCGTATAAAATATTTGAGTGAAGTGAAAGGTATCTTTCACCTAAATTGTCTCGGCCTGCACCTAAAACATGCTCATATAGCAGCTATGTTTCTGTAGCAGTACCATGCATAGGGCCTGCATTTGTTTTAATAAAGTTTAAAACCTTCTTTGTTGTGCGTCAAGGTAAATATTACGCAGGCATAAAAATTATACATAGCAGGAAATATGACATCTAATTTTTCTACTGCGTACAAACTACATATAATTTTCCTGCATTAGTACACTTTATTTTTCCTGGAAGAATATCATTTTTTACGATCATATAAAATATTTGAGTGAAGTAAAAGGTATGTTACATCCGCATTTTCTCGTGTTGCACTTAAGATATATTCGTGTAGCAGCTATGTTTCTGCAGCAGTAGCATGCATATGTATGCCTGCATTGGGGCCGCTGGCTTTATGCATGCTTATGTATATGTATAGGTACGTCCGTACAACACGCGTGCACTGAAATTCACTTGACATTGTGCACGGAAACGCATTTAGTTAGGCGCACCTGCACCTCTCGCTAATTCGATAGACATATTCTACCCCGGAAGAAGAAAAGCCCACTGACAGTAACAAAATGAATACGCTCATATAACGTGTCAGTAATCGTAATTCTTACTCGGCGTCTCTCATAATCACCTTTCTCACGTGAGAAATAAATTAAGAATGAAAAGAAAGGATTCCACTGGAGTAAAACCGTCTCGCGTGATATTGATCACTTCAAGGTAGTAGCATAATTAATTTACCAAATTTTAATCACTCTATCTGTTAGTTTACTTTCCTCTCTCTTGTATCCTTCAATTTAAAATTGTTTTAAATATTATAATTGCTTCACTATTTGGTTATTTTGCAGCAGGAAACGTGTTTAGCGACTAAATTTTCTTTCTACCATGCAGTTGAATTGGCAATTTGAAAAAAGAAATCCAAATGAAGAATCGTATAACGGATATTCCAACCAAGATATAAAAACCATTAAACTGAACAAAAATGATGAAATTCTGAACGAAGGTGATCAATTTTCAATTTTAAAAAATCGAATTTTAAATGAGAGTTACATTTTCAAACCAGAAAAAATTGTACAGCCAAGAAAGAAAATAAACTTGACCCAAAATGTTGAACTTTAAACCAAAAAGATTATATTTGTATCAAACACTTGAATTTTCATCCAAATCATTAAATTTAGAAATTAAATAGTTGAATTTTTAACCCCAATATATGAATTCACTATGAAAAATAATTTGAGGTGTATTTAAAGATGTAAAGATTAGTTTAAATGCTTAGGCGAAAGGAATTTTTATAAGAATTTGATTATTAAATTTGGAGTGATTGATTGCAAAATATTTTTAGTAATATAGATAAACTATATTATTAGTTTTAGTCAATAAATACTGTAAAAAGACGAATTTGAAAAATATAGATTTTGAACCAATTAGTTAAGTTTTTAAACAAGAATATTAATTTTCTACTAAAAAACGAAGACAAAGCCCATAAAAAATAATTAACGTTAAGGCTGATCACAGTAGGTGTGTTCTACTTGCAAATGATATGTTAACGCGTATTAAGTAGAAAATATACGCAATAACGAGACACATTAATTTACTTTTGAAAGAACCTTTCTATATAAAATATTTTAAATGCAATACCATTTATTATCATTACTAGCAATAACTTTATAAATATACATTATCATAATTCTTTTGCTTTTCCTCGTTCTGTAACTCTCGAGCTCTTTGTCCAGAAAATTAGAAACCTTTTTTTTTTACCGGTGTTGGGTATAAATTTTCCTTGCTTTTACTTGATTTTTAAAATGAATTCCGCAGATAGTAAAAAGAATAAAGATACACAAATATAATTTTCATTTGTTTCATACATTTTGGTATAAAACGAATGAAAATGATACATATTTTCTTCTACTAATTATAAAACCTATATAAATAAATGAAAAACTTTAAATTTACTAATAAAGTGTTTGAATCAAATAATTGTTTTTTAGGAAAAAAATATTTTCTTGCATCTATTAAATGTTTGTTTGACTCTATGTGAAAGAAATAATTTTTTATTCAAGGTTTTTAATTTTAACAAAATGTTATTATTCTAGATTATCCTATCAATAATCTGTTTTACAGGAGAGGTGGCATCCATAAACCAGGTTAAAATTTTGGGCGGTAAGGATCGCCATTTTGGTTAAAAATTAATTAACTTTACTGATAATGACACTATTTTTTCAATAAGCCATCTTTTGGGTCGAAAATACAATGACTTTGTTAAAGTATTAACTATTACATGTTTTGTTGAGAATTCATCTTTATCAGTTGCAAATTCAACTACTTGGTTAAAATTGCAACTACTTTGTGCTATAATTATTATCGTTTGGCTGAAGATTAATCATTTTTATAAAAATGTAGCTATCTTGGTAACAATTTAACTATTTGTGAGAAAATCTAACTAATTTATAGAAAATTAACGTCTTGGTTTCAAAATTATATTTTCGTGTTGAAAATTCAACTGTTTTGTACATAATTTGATTTATTCTCTTCAATATTCGACAATTTTGTTCGTAATTGTTGCATTTTGTTAAAAGATGATCTTTTTGGTAGCACATTAACTTTTGGTATAAAAATTAATCTTTTTGTTTCAAAATTCAAATATTTGATTGGAATTTTTCATGTTTTCAATTGAAAATTTAAATGCATGGTAAAACTACTCTCTTAAAATTTTTGTTTGTAAAATTCTCCTATGGTTAAAAATTGAATTTTTTTCGAAATTCTTTTTTTTGCTTATCAAAAATTAATGTTTTCATCTGAAAATTAAGCCATCCCATTTTTTTGTGAAAATTGTATTCTTCTTTGATTGCAGACTGAACTGTTTTTGTATGAGTTTTAATCTCCTTCGTTGAAGGATTCATTTTGTTATTAAGAATGGAAAATTACTCTTTTATGGTAGAAAATTCATCTTATTTGGCTAAAGATAAATCTTTTTGTTGAAAATTTAACTGTCTCCGAAAAAAATGTATCTTTTTTGATGAAAAAATTGACGGTTTATATAGAAATTCAACTATTTTGTTAAAAGTTCTTGTTTTTTGGTTAAAGATTAACATGGTGGTTAAAAATTCACCATTTTTTGTAGAAAATCTTCATTTGGATAGAAAAACGTTTGTTTTTTGGCCTGCTGGTCTTAAAATTTATTGACTTGCTTACACTTCTATTCTTTTTACAAAATTTCTCAAAATTAATTCTTAACAACTAAAATTTATTCACACCTTATCGCTAAGATTGGTCGCTCTTATAGCCTTGTCAAGTTCGATTTACTCCTATTTATAATCTTCTCTTCTCCACTCCTCCTCGTTTTCACCTTCTCGATCGTAATCAACATTGTTCCTCTTAAACCTTTACTCTCCTATTATCTCCTCCCCTGCTACCTTCTCTTTCGCTATGCCGTTTTTCTTAACTATCTCATATACCTTCCTTTCTTCTCGTGCATCCTCCTCACTTCATCTATCTGCAGTCCATTTATTTTTAAATACCTTTCCCTTTCAACCTTCATCTTCCCACCCACTCTCCTGTTCTCCTTTTCCTTCCAACACTCCCTGGCCAGCTTACTCCCCCCCTCTTCGAAAAGTTTCCCTTCATATTTACACGCTCGAATTCTTGTTATAATCCCTAAACTCGTCCTTCCCGTCTTTCCCCTGAAACTATAATTAGGAATATTCCTTGATAACCTCAGTGTCCACCTTACATACCTATCCTGTATCTTATTTACCCCCTTACTTTCTTTCCACACACGCGCTTCGACTCCATTAAATAAGACACTCATCACTAACGTCTTGAATATTTTATGCTCCTTCCAAAATAATCTGCGAACAACTTATTTCCTAGCCCCTACCCCTGCGTCATCAGAACATTTGCTCTTCTTATTCTCACTTTTATATGACCATGCACTCCCCCATTCCTCCAAAATAGGAAGGCTAGGTACAGAAACTCTTTCACCTCCTCCATATCCTTTGCCCTCCACTTTTATTCAACTTCTTTATCCCTTCCACTTTCATTCACCACGTGCCGCGAGACGTAAACATTGTCGATAGTGCTTTTTTCCTGTCTCAATCCCACCTGTATCAGCGGCAATATTCCTTTCCCCTCGACATCTTTCCGCAGTGTATGCGCCAACACCATCGCGTGTACATTGTACGCCCAATTTATTTTCGTAATCTCTCCATGACTTGTTTGCCTCTCCTTATCTTCTTTTTTATATAGTGATACGATCAACCCCTCCCTCACCCTCTTGGGAATCCCACCCGCTCCATACTTTCCGAACTATCCACGTCAGCCTCTCCCTTAGCTCTTGTGTGCTAAACAGCCTCGCTTCCTTCTCTACCCCATCCAGACCAGCTGCCTTAGACCTTCTCAACTTTCTTATCGGCTTCTGTATCTCCTCGTCATTCAGCTCCTCTTCATCTACTGCCCTCGTTATTCAAATCCACTCATCTCTCTTTCGTAAATCTAAGCCCTAAAATGATTCTTTTAAAAGTTCCCTCTATTCATTACACCTTATCGTCTCGCTTACTTCTACTTGACGTTTCCTAAGTCTCTTTCTTATCTTTCACACGCCCCTTCTGTCCTAAAACTTTTTAACTCCTCTTTCAGATCTTTCTCTTATCCTGCTTTTTCTTGTTACACATCAACCTAAACTCTTTCCTTATTCATACAAGCTTCTTTCTTTTTACAGTCACTTGTTTTCACTTCTTGTTCTTCCTTTTCATCTTCATTTTTAATTTTATCATACCTTATTTCATAAGGGCTTCATAATTCCTTTGTTTGTTTCCACATGCCTTCATTTGCACACACACTTTCAGTTTCTCTTTCAGATCCTCCCATAACTCCCATATCAGATTTCGAATTTTATATTTTTGCCCAAATTTGTTCTATATTTTGAAAAATGCTACTTAATTTACTAGAATGATAAAATCCCTAAATCACGGCTTTAGATAAAAAGTTTATTTAATGCCTTGACCCAGACCGCAAATTCATACCAGAATTTTGTTTGTCCAGCTTTGGGATAAGCTTCTGAAGCGGCGAAATAAGTATAACAAATTGCTTGCTGATTTATGTGTGCTATGACCTCAGCATTTCTGAGCTTTAAGTGGTAAGTAGGTAACGATACTCATGGAATCGTTTAGAGCGAACGCAATTACCCTCTTCTATTGAATTGAGAAATAATTAATTTCAATCATTTCAATCGACACGAAACTGATTGAATTTCAAATAATTCAAAATAAATTAATGCTTTAAAAAAAAAATTGGTACTAAGTAATTACTTTCGAGCAAGGAAAAAGGAAATTTTGAACCAAGAAAGATTTTTCAATTAATAAAGAAAACATTTCCGATTCTAAATGTTGAGTTTTCAAGTCATGAAGACGAATTTTTAGAAAAAATTTTAAAACTAAAGCCTAAAAATATACATTTTCTAACAATGTAGTGAAATGTTCAACTATAAGAGTCGAGTTCATAACAAAATAAATGAATTTGTAACGAAAAGGTTGAATTTTCTGCAAGGAATAGAATAATTTACTTTTGAGCTAGAGAAATAAATTTCTAACCAAATTAAATAAATTTTCAAATTTATAGTTAAACTTCTAACAAAACGGATTAATTTTTAATCTAAAGAAAAACTAATTTTGAACCAAAGAAACGAAACTTTAACCAAAAGGATTAATTTTCCACCAAAAAGGAATCATTTTTAAATTAGAAGAAAGTACTTTCAACTAAATATTTTATTTTCAACCGAAATTTCGACCAAATACTTGAATTTTTAGACAAAAGTTAGATTTTCTAACGAAAAAGACAAATTTCGATCAAAATGGATAAAATTCTAACTAAATAGATGGATTTTCAACGACAATAGAATAGTTTAATTTTAAAATAGAGAAGAAAGATTTAACTAAATTAAATAAATGTTTAATGAAATAGTTGAATTATCAACCGAAAAAGTAAATTTTTTACCCAAAAGATTAAATGTCTATGAATAACAAATTTCGACATAACATTTAGTTACCTTTTCATTTTAAAAAATTCGTTTTGAATAAAAACAAATATTTCTCAAATAATGAAGTAAATTTCAAAAAGAAAAATTAACTTCCTACTGAAGAAGAATAATTTTTCATAGAATGCATGCATTTTTAACCAAATATTTTAATATTTAATGGAATTGCTAGTTCGATAGTTGCATTTTCAATCATAAAGGTGCATTATACAGCATGAAGATAATTATTTAACCAGAGAAGACAAAGTATCAACAAAATACAGAAATTTTCAAACAAATAATTAAATAATCAACCATAGCGGATTGATGTTCAACCAAACATAAAAAAATTTAATTTTAAGTTAAACAATTAATTTTTATTTAAGAAACTAATTTTCAAGCCAAAGAAATTAATCTGAACCAAAAGGATTACTTTCCGACTGAGATGGATTTTTAAAAGAAATACATTAATTTCAACTAAAACGGTGAATTACCTAACAATAACATCAATTTTTAACCAAAAAATTAAAGTTTTTGCCTAAATAGTAATATTTACAACCAAATAATTGATTTTTTACTAAAGAAGATGAATTTTTAACTTAAAATAGAATGGCTGAATTGTCAGTAGAAGAAATATTAAAGAATAAATAAATTTTTCCCTAAATTTTCAACTGACGTCAATGCATTTTGAAATAAAATGCAGTAGTAAAGTTGTCATAATATTTTAACAGACTTCACAGCCTACCATACTAGATCTTTAAAAAATGCATTATTCAGCTACTTCTAAGGGCAAATACACGCTTTTTATTATAATTAACTGTTGATAACTAATTTTTCAACTATTTTTAGAAAAACCTCGATAACGATTTTATAGACCAATTTTAACCTATAAAATAATTAATGACACAAAAAACAGTAATTAATTATAGAGTTTTATTGAAAAAACTAAAAGAAATTAGTAATTGGAAGTTAGTGGATGTTATTTCAAACCTTTCAAGGATTTCTAGGACACTAAAAATACTGATTAAATTGATTCATCTATCTATATAAAAAATACTTAATTTGTTATAAATTTTTCTTCAAGAAAGGTTTTTGCTACTCACGTAAACCCAGTTTTATTGGACTCAGGACCGTTCAGCTTTGCGAATAAATTTTGCATTAACTGAATTAGAAAAAGTAATTGAGAATAAATGTTCAATAAAATTTTCGACCTTAAACGATGAGTAGTTCTGTCATTTAATGAATCTATACAAAAAGGTAGGCTTAAGAAGAAATCTCCCCTAGTAAACCAGGCGCAACTGATGGATGAAACCTTTTGGCCGGGACGGAGTAAATTTAAGACTGAGGAAAGAATTGATTACACGGCACTTTAAGTCGGTATCTAGCTGAGCGTGATTTCAAAGTGCTTTAATAATAATACTTTGATTAAAAGTCTTTTAGTAACTTCAAACTGAACGTGAGACTAGAGCGGAAAACAAAATTCGTAAAGAGTGATAACTGAAGCAAAAGTTTGAATAATATTTTAACTTTATAATCAAAATTTTTGAAAGTTCAATCAAATTGTAATCTTTATTAATAGATAAATAAACATAAAACAGCTACAAAACTTTAATTTTTATTGCAAACAATTTATTTTTTCAGAATATTGATATATTTGTTTTTAAGGTTATGCAAATAAAAAATATTTTATTTAAATTCAAAAACAATGCGATTGAAACAAAGAAGATGAATTTTTAATAAACTTTTAAAATCTAGAACCTATGATATGATAACCTAAGATATTTAGAACTTGAGATACCTTTTTCAAAGTTTTAGAAATATGTTGATACACTTAAATCATATTCTTTTGATATTAATATTTTTTTAAATCTGTAAATTTTTTCAGGAATCGTAAGAAAATTTTATTATAGTCTTAAAATCTTTCGAGATTCTTAAAAAGCGTCTTTTTGTGACATCTTTAAAAATCTACATATTGTTTAAAATTTCTCAAATATTTACAGGATTTTCAATCTTCCTAAATATTTTAAAAATCTTAAAAAGCCTCTTATTTCAAAAAGTTTAAAAACTTGAGCTTTTATTCCAAAATTTTGGAAAATACATTTAAAATATTAATCATTTTCGAATATTTGTAAAACTTTAAAAACTCTGAAATATCAATTAAAATAGTGGAAAGTTTTCTATTTTTAAATACTGCATAACTAAAATATCGCAAAGTACTCTTTAAATTCTACTTCGACTTAATTTTTCAAAATAAATAATCATTTTAATTTTTCTCACAAATCTCAGAAAAATGTTTTATTCTCTTTAGACCTTTCAAAATTCTTACAAGTCTTCTAAATTTCCTGTTCGAAATCTTTAATTGTCTGTTTTTTTTAATTTGCTCAAATCTGTTTAGGTTTCAAATTATAAAGCTATCGAAAAGTTTAAGAGAAGTTTGAAAAGCGATAAAAATCCCGACTTTTCAACTCTATTCTAAGATAAATTTTTAAAAATAATTGAAAACTGTTTGAACAATTTATATAAACATTTATTCCAATGTTTTATTGTAAATTCGACAGTTTGTATTTAAACTGCTCCTAATTTCGCAGAAAGCTCAACTATTTAATTGAAAATTAGGCTTTTGGTTCAAAATTAACTTTTTTGTTAAAAATTAATATTTTTTGGGTAAAAAATGCAGTCGGTTTCTAGAGAATTCGTCTTGTTTTAAATGCAGCGGTATTACAATTATAATAATAATTTCAACAAAAAAAGGTTCTTAGTAATTCCTTTGAGGAGATTTTACATTCAATATGATCGATGTAGACAATTTAAAGAATTTTTTAAATATGTTTTTTTATAAAAAATATATTAAGAAAAAGATTGTTTAAAAAATAATTCCTTTCAGCACTAATTTATTATTTTTCATCAAATAATAAGAAATTGACAACACTTTTATGCTTGCGGATCTAAATTGATTATTATCATTACTTTAAATAATAGCTCATTTTTTTTAACTTTATTTATATCAAATTAAAATTTGCATATCCTTTCTTGAACTGACAACATAAAAATAAGTTTAAAAATTCGGAAAGGATGCAACTTTTCAGCTCTATTCTGAAAGAAAATTGCTGAAACAATAATGAATTGTTCAAAAATTTAATTTAAATGTATACTTATTTTTATGAGGTAGTATTTTATTTATTAAAAATCATTTTTATTTTGAAAAACAGAAAAATCACAATCATTGCTAAAACCTGGCAAAATCCAATTTTTCACTCATGGGGCTTTTTTGGGGCATCATAAAAGAAACGTATGGGGGTTATATTGGGAAAATAACTTTTTATTTGCCTTCTATGAATAATTGTGAATAGAATTTAAATTAAATTCCGATTCGATTAGCCTAAAATTTACGATTCTGTATCAAATTTACAAAAATGTATTTTCCCTGCTTATAGGTATTTATTTATGTTTCTATGAATTCAAACAAACTCCTGGGTTATGTGCATGAAAATTTAGTAGAAAAAAATTTCAATTTTATTTTCTGACCACTCTAATGTACAAAATAATCAATAAAAAAGAGCCTTTCCTCTAAAAATGGTTCTGGGTATTTTTAGGGTCCCGAAGGATTGGATAAATTGCAGAAAATACGAGATGAAGTGAAATGTGAAAGCTTGTAATATATTTTTCGCTGGTACTTTTCATTTTTCAGAATCCTCAATGATCTTGCGATAGTATTTAGAAAAATGAGGTAAACCGAAACGAATCCTTTTGTTCCTCTAGTCACGAAGTCGAAGTCAAAGTCGTATTTTCTCCTTGCGTTATTCATGAGGGCCTTGCTCTAAGTGCCAGTGAGGAAAGCTGAGAGAGGACTGTTTTCCAAGTAGCTTTTCTTGTCCCAGTCATGGCCGAGTGGCTCTTCCAAGCCCTTTGTATCTGACGATTAGTTTATTAGAGTTAGGGGCTGTTTCCACTGCTCTACAGGTATCAACAGCTTACAGAGGAGTAGATAGATGTAGGGAGAGGTGAGGGCTTAAGCCTGAATTATGGAGCGTAGAACACAATGCTATAGGTCAACGTTGACAGAGTGCAGCTTGGTCTTCAGTACACTCAATTGTAGATTCCAACGTTTCGAAATGAACACATGTACAACCTGCATTCTCTAGAAAAGGGAACTTCCGCAATCCACAAATTACACTGAAAAAAACCTATAGTAAACTGAACTATAGTTCTCGTTTGAACACCTTTTCTCCTAGCTTGAATGCCATAATATACGATTAATTAATCTTAAAAGAGATTTATCTTTAAAGAATGAAATATAATCAACAGGCATTTTTTTAAATTGATCTTGATGTAACAGGGGAAACATTTGGGTAGTATGTCTGACCGTAAAATAATTTGTCTACTCAGGTGTACCTGTTCACCTGAGTAGAAAAAGTTATACGCGACAAGACTAAAAAATCAATGATATCGAGTTACATATAAGATTCCAATGTACAAAAATTTCTGAAGAAATTTGAAATTTACTGATACACCGATAGAATATAAAACTCTTAGTAAATTATAATTTTTTGTGTTTCTTTCATATTATCTCAGGAAATGTACAAGATTTCGAAAAAGTGAAGCCTTGTTTAAATTGTCCGTTATAAAACCATCGAAATCATGAAATTTTTTCGTTTCTGAAATTGTTTTTACCTTCTTTCATAATGATTTTTCATTTTTCATAAAAAATCTAGATTAAAAACACCTCAAAAACTTGACATGAACAATAGAACTGATTTAGAATTACCAATTAGCATTCGTTCTGAAACTCAGTTACATATTTTAGATACCAAATAAACTATTATTACATTCAATATGGAAGATATTAAATTGAATATGAAGCATATTAAATTTATAAGATTTAAAGATTATCTACAAAACAGATAAAGATTCAACTTAGATCATAATTTTTCTAACAAAAAGAACATGGTCCGACAAAATAGTGAACTTTTAACCAAGTAGTTAAATTTTCAAGCCAAAAAGATTAATTTTTCCGAAGACCGTTACATTTTTAACAAAAAAGTTGATTTTCATTCCGAAAGGACGACTTGATCAAAACAGTTTCATTTTCTATTTAGAAAATACATTTTAAAGAAAATGATTGAATCTTCCACGAAAAAGGATTAAAATTCCACCAAAAAATGTTGAATTTCCAAGCCAAAAACACGAATTTTTTAGCAGAAAGTTGAGAGATGACTTTTCTGCTATAAAAGTTGAAGTTTCTAGAAAAAGACGAATTTTCCACCAGTTCAATTTAGCAAACACATATTTTTTAGTGGTTAAATTGTCGTCCCAAACAGATGACTTCATTAAATGAGTTGAATTTTCATCGTTAAAAGATGAATTTTCAACCAAATGGTCGAGTCTTTCAACAAAGGAGATTAAGATTCCACTAAAAAAAGTTTAATTCTGAAACGACCAGCTTTTTAGGGCACAGTTTGAAGATATTTTTTGTAGCAAAAATGAATTTTCCAGACTAACATAAGAAAAAAAATTTCCTAAAAGGAAGGAATTTTTTACGGAATAGTTGTACTTTCAGCTTACAAAGTGTAAATTTCTATCCAAAAATATTAAGTCAAATTTAATTAAAATATTTTATTAGTTAAATTTTCAACTTAAGAAACTTATATAACCAAATACTTAAATTTTGAGCCATCTAGATATATTTTTTTTAAAAGATATAACTAAGTGTATCCATTTTCAAAAAACTTGGAATTTTCAACACGAAAGTTGAATTTTTGATTCCGAAACTTGATTTTCCAACAAAAAAATCTAATTTTCAACGAAGAAAGATGACTTTTCTACTGTATAAAATTAATATTAACAAAAAAGCTAGATTCTATACCAGAAGGATGGATTTTTTCCCAAAAAATAGTTATAAATGAATTTTTCAATTAAAAGTTTATATTTTTGGATTGAAAATTTATCTGTTTTTAAGAAATCTCGTCTGTTTGACTTCACAATGTAACAATTTTGTACAAAATTTAACTGTTCGGTTAAGAACTAACTTTTTTTTAAATTTAGGTCGAAAATTAATTTCTTAACTGAAAATTTCATTATTCTATTTCTGGTGCATAATTTACCATGTGAGAGAGAAGTAAATATTTTGTATTGAAAGATTAAAGTATTTTGTTCAAAATTTATATATTTAATTAATAATTTATCTATTAGGTAGAAAAATATTTTCTTGATAAAAGGACCTTCTTTTTGTATAAAAAATCAACGATTTGGTTCAATCCTGTTTTCGAAAACTCCTTTTCTTATAAATATTTATTATATTTGATTAAAATTCGTGTCTTATGTTGCCAATTTAATTCAAAAATTAGAAAGATTAATATCAAAAACGATTTTGTGCTCTAAAAAAACGTCCTTGAAAGGGACAGATTTCAATTTATCTAATTCTTTTATAAAGTATTCCAACTCAGTTTTCAATGTTGAATAACAATTTCAAAACAATAATTTTTAAATATCAAAAAGTATTCCTAAATTTGAATTTGACTTTTTTCAAAAAGAGCTAGGTACTTTATTTTTGATTTGTGTACAAGTGAATTAAAAAGCATTACTAAAAATTGTTCTGTAAAGAAAAGTTGAGTGCAAGAACTTTCAGGTTGAAAATGAATGAGGCCCACTGTGCACAGATTCTACCTAAAATTTCTATAATATACATAATTGAGACGCTTTTAAAAAAAAATCAAATTCGTGATTGTGTCATCCAGTTTTTGAATTGCAACTTTTTCTACATCAAATACATTTTGTTGGATTTTCTTTTTTTATGAAATGAAGGAAAATTATTTTATTTTTCTTGAATATACGTGTGCTAACAGTTATGAATAGAAGCGTTTTATTAACTCATATTTAGTTTTGTAGTACAATTTATTTTAATTAAAATTTTATTGATGTTTCATCTTTAAAAAAAATAGAACAAAACACCTTTCTCAAATGGATTTGCATTTGACGTAACAATGGTAACATCTGAGTAGTTTCTCCACAAAGTAAGTTTTCTACTCAATCAGATGCAACTGTTGAGCTAAGTATAAGAAGTTGTTCGCCGTTAGACAGGTATGCTTTGGGTTATATCAATTATGAGAATAATTATTTAGATATCCCAAAAACTCAAATAATTTGTCTCGCGACGTCTAACTATTTCTACTTAGATGGAACAGTTGAGTCCGTTAAAGTAGAACACTCACGTCATAGTCAGATATATTATATCATAATTCTCTACAGGTTATATTTCTTAAATGATTTTAACGTTTTAGTGTGAATTTTCGGAATTAAATTTTCAAGCTTTTGCAATTTGGGATTTTAATAATTCAGTTTGTTTCGTAACAATATATAAACAAATATATTAATATAAATATAACAAATAAATTTTGTTGGAAGCAAGTCAATCCTGACATTTAATAAAGATTTTCAGTTAATGATCGATTTGACAATTTTTATAAATAATTTATTAAATAAATGCATCGTCTCGAGAGCATTCCTATAGCTAGGCAAATATTTCTAATATAATTTGTTTTAAAAATTATGATTTTGGCTATGTTAATATTTTTTTACGTGAAGTGTTTATAAAAAATTAATATTAACTAGCCTTTGAAAATTCTTTAAGGAAATAAAATAAGAATGATGATTAGTTTCGTGAAGAAATGTTTATGTGCGTAATTTTTACACCAGTTGTTCTTAAAAATCATACTCAAAGCATTTCTGCCAAATTTTTTTCACAATATCAATGCAGAGTTATTATAAAAGTTTTAGTATAACAGTCACGTATTCACGTAAAACTCTTTTATTAGCGTTTTTATAAAAAAAATTTTATAACAATTGTAGATTTAATTTTGAATCATATTATATTTAATTTGAAATTACTAATCCTGTCACTTTATTAGTTTATATATATATATATATATATATATATATATATTTCTAAATAATGAAACTAAATAATACAGTAACTTAAGCACCTTGAAAATTTAAATATGAGAAAATCGAACAAGAATTTCAAATAATACAATAAATAAAGCCTGTTAAGGATCAAAAACAGCAATTTCCTGGCTTTAGCTAATGCGCATCGAATCCTTCTTTTAAATTAAATTAAATTAAATTAATTTTTTTGCTTAACTTTGGGTATATTTCATAATCCCTAAAGTGATAATCTTTCTATTATTCTTTTCTCGAAAGCTTTCCTTAAAAATAATTCAATGTCAATTTCAAGCCCTGTGATATTACAAATTCTGAATTAATATTTAATACAGTTAACAATTTAAGCAAAATTTTAATTTTAAGTACTGACTACATCAAGGGATATTGAAATATTCATTAACTTAAAAGCACTGCGTTCATTTGAAATTCAGATCTGCTTTGGCAACGGAAATTAGTTCGATGTACATGTTACTCATAATTAAATTATGTATTTACAATTTTTAATTCCATATTTATTAATTTGTAGGAGAAACATTTTTATATATTTTCTTTCTACCAAAAAAAAGAAATCTCAGCAAAAAAAGGAATACTTAATATTACAATCGAGAGATGATTTTAATGGCAAAATTAAAACAGTTAAATTAAACCAAAAGAAGCGAATTTTCAATGAAGATAGTCGAAATTTTCACAACGAAAGTAATTTCTGACAGAAGAGATGAGATTTTAATTAAAAAAGATGAAATTTCAGCAAGAGTTAAACTTTTAACCAACAAGGAATTTTTAATGAATAAGCAAAATATTTTTAAACAAACTGTTAAATTTTCAAGCTGATAAAACAAGCTTTCTTAACAAAAGACATACATTTATGACAAAATAGTAGAATTTAAAAAAAAAATTTGATGGAATTTTCTACTAAGAATATAATAATTTAATAAAAACTTCTGATAAAGAAAAATGACTACGAAGTTCTTGAATTTGTTGTCACATAGTAAAATTTTCTACGAAATTCGTTACGTTTTTAATTCGAAAAGATCATTTTCATATAAGAAAATTTAATTTTCAACCATTGATATTTTGAACAATCATAATTTAATTTTCTGTCAGAAATAATTAATTATCAAAATACTTGAATCTTCGAATTAACAAGATTAACTTTGAAACAACAATTTTCACGTATAACTAAAAAAATGGATTTTGTACTGAAAAGACAAATTTTCAACGAAATACTTGACTTTTCAAACAGATATTTCACTTTTATAATAAAAAATATCAAATATCAGCAAACAAAACGAATTTCTAACAAAATGCATGAATCTTTGAACGAGATGCTTAAATTTTCTACTGAAAAAGATGCATTCCAATAAAAATGGAATAGATCAATTTTTAGTTGAAAAAAAATCATTTTCAAAGAAGAAAACACTGGAACAGATATACTTTTAACCAAAAATAAGATAATTGAATTTTAATATAAAAAATCAACTTTCAATAAAAAATAGATTTTTTACAAAACAGTTGAATTTCCTATCAAATAAATAAATTTTCTAAATAAATAAATTTCCCATACTAAAAACATTTCTGAATCGTTCTGGCATTAAAAGTGGAAGGATGAAGGAAAAGGTGAAAATTCCGCTTGATAAAACGAAATCCATGTTCGCGTAAGGCGTGCTTTCATTCTGATTTTTTTTATAAATAGCGGATCAATCCATATTCACATTATTCGGGAAATACAGAAGCTTTGAAAAATGAAAAATAAAATACTGGCTCGACTTCGTTCCTCAGCGTCGTCTTTACAATGCGAAAGCGTTTATACAGCATTCATCAATTTTCATAGCATGGTATTTTCTTTTAGTTTTATAATGCAGCAACAAAAAAATATTATTCTGCGCGCCAAGTCACGGCATTCGATAATATTTTAGAATCACATACAATGGAGTACAGAAAGCAATATATTATTTCACAAATTTTCTTTCAGAGGCAACATTGATACAATTTATAATAAAGTTTAGAGGCTGTCCATAAATTACGATTACGTTACCAATTTTATTATATTTTTTTAGTTCACTGTCCGCCCTCGTAAACCTTCTGCTGAAAAATGATTCTTGTTGGTTGAAATTTCAACTTTGTGATAGAACTTTTTAGTTGAAAATTCATCTACTTGGTTGAAAATTGAACTTTTTTCTTAGAAAATTAATCTTCTTAGTCAAAAGTTCTACTGTTTGATGGAAAATTGTATTTTTTAAGGCAGAAAATAATTCTTCTTGATTGAAAATTCCATTTTTTGGTAAAAGATTTTATTTTCTTTTAGTAAAAAATGAATCTTTTTGGTTAAAGATTCAACTTTTGAGTTACAAATTAAACAATTTAGCGGACAATGGTACTTTTTTTACAAAAATGTATGTTCTTTTAAAAAACACGAATTTTCAACAAAATGGTTATATTTTAAAGGCAAACGAACGAATTATTTACAAAACGAATGAATTAAATTAGTATTGAGAGTGTGATTTTTTAACATAAAATAAAGGAATGTTTAACAAAAAAAGTTAATTTGATACTGAATAATTTTATCTTCTAACCTAATTTAAGTGAAAAAAATTAATTCTAATTTTAAAAAAAGAGAATTTTAACTAAATATTTACATTATTAATAAAATAGAAAAATTTTCAGGTAAAATTGTTGTTATAAAACCAATTCATTTTCAACAAGTGTTCAACCAATAATACAATGTTTGAACCCAGAAGATTTATTTTGTAAAAATGAAATAATAAAGTTTTCATTTAAGGAGAATAATTTAAAATTCGAAAAATAAATTTTGATCAAAATAAGTAATTTGAGAAAATAATTGTATTTAATAATAATAATAATAATAATTTATTCAGCATTTTACAATGTATACATATGAAAAATATATATATATACAACCTGTTAACTCCAGAGGCAAAAGAAATTGCCTGAACGGGGTTACTGATTAAAATTAACTTGAATATAATTTAAGATTATAATATAAAAAAGTATACTGTTGATGTTACATTAACAAAGCTTCGTGACTATTTAAAAATATTAAGCATAAATATTGGATTTTATTCATTTTTATTTACAATTTTCAGCATTCTTTTTTGAACATTTTGCAATAGTTTAGATAATTCCTGTAGGCTCCACCCCAAGCAATTATTCCATAATTTATAATGCTGTATTTTCAGCAAAATAATAAAAATTTTAGCCAAAAAAATAATGTTCTCAGTTTATGGACGATCCCTTACACTTCTAATGCAAACTCCTGTTAAAAAACAAAACAAGAATCCAACAACCAAATTTGAACCCCAACAAAAAAACAAGAAAAAACATTTCTATTTTAATTTAAAAAAATAACAAATAAAATAATTTTTGGACAAGAATAAAAAATAGCAAAGAAAAATGAGAAGGCAGCCAACTACATATTCTTCATTTTTTCTTTCCTTCGTCTTTTTTATTTTTATTACTATCGAATTACAATAAAATAGCATTATAAATAATGGTAAAAAAATACCGCACGAGTACCTAAACTAAATTTTATTATTTTTAATTTTTATTTTGAATGTTATTTTATTGTAATTTGATAGTAATAAGAAAAGCGAAAAAAAGAAGAGAGAAGGAAGGGGATCTGGTTGGCTGCCTTCTAATTTTTCTTTCCACTTTTTATTTTTGTCCAAAAATTCTTATTTTTTATTTTTTCGAATCGCAATAGGAGTTTTCTTCTTTCATGCTTCTTTGTTCGTTATGGTCCAAATTCAGTCATTGGATTCTTGTACTTTTTTTAACAGGAATTTGCATCAATTTGATTATTGGACGTTACATAGGATTTTTCCATTTGGATTTTAGTTTAATTTAAATTTCTTAAATTTTTTCTCACTCTCCTTTTAAAACAAATTAATTTGTAAATGAAACTCTTGTCAACATACATCTATCATTATTTACAATTAGGCACCGTAAATAACAATTATCGCTTCAAGAAATTTCGGTATTAAATCAATAAAGTTGCTGCTGCAAAAACTTCACTTGTGTGAACTAATAGTTCCGTTTTAACTCACTTTGGTGAGAAATTACAAAAAAAATGACAAATGACAAATGATATATCGACGTAAACTTACCAACTTCTTCCAGTTTCCAGTCACTTCCCAGCATCGTTGAGAACCAGTTCAATATTTTCTTTTCAGAAATGTGCCCTGTGACAAAAAAGCAGAAAGGAATGTCTTTATTTTAAGAAATAAATTAGAATTGATATTAGGTACAGTTTAAAACTCCGCTTAAGCTGACTTTCCCTCCTTACTTCTCCTTGATTCCTCTACACCCCCTCTCATCACTGCACCCTTCGTCATAACTTCCCAACTTCTTCCTTCTCTACTTCCATCTTTCCTTACCTCCCTAGATAACATACCCCTTCCTCCACTTTCCTTCCCTAGCCATATATTCCCCTTTCCTACTCACTCTTATTTTTAATCAATTTTCCTATTTCCCCTCACTTGTTCTACTTCCCCTCCCATATTCCCTCTAACTTCCTGTAATTACCCTCTCCGATTTCCCCTATCAAGTTCCGTCACTTCTCCTACATTCCCTCCCCTCGTTTTTCCTCATTTTACGTTGAAAATTCTTATTTTTTAGTTGCAGATTAATTTATTTTGCTAAACACTTCTTTGTTTTATACAAAATTATAAATTCTCTTTAAAGATTGAACCATTTGCTGAAAATTTGATCTTCTTGGTGGGAAATTCGATAACTTTGTTAAAACCTCATTTTTTGGTCTAAACGTCAACTTTGTTTTTGAGAATTCGTCTGGTTAAGTTGAAAATTAATTATTTCATCTGAAAATTGAACTATTTGATTTTTAGTGTAAATTTGTCTTTTTGAGTTTAAAAGTCATGTATGTTTCAAAAGAATTCGTGTTCTAATCGTCTTCTTAACATAGTCTTATAATTATTTCCTCACTTGAAAATTTGTTTTGCTTTGGTTGCAAATTAATTTCTCAACTTAAAGTTGATTGACTTTTTTTGGTTGTTAATCAATTTTTTTTAACTAAAAATTTAAATATTTATTTTTAGTGACAATTTTTCTTTCTAAGTAGAAAAGACATGTATTTTACTAACAATTTACCTTTTTCGGCCTAAAATCAATCCTCCCAATTGAAAGTTGCAATACTTTGATTATAGTAACTTTTGATTTAAGATGCATAATTTTATTTGTGAATTATTTTTCAGGTCAAAAATGTTACTATTCCGTTGTTAATTCTAGTCTTTTGTTAAAATTTTTGTGTTTTAGCTAAGCTTCCGACTCTTCCAATAAAAGATTCGAAACTTTAGATCAAACTTTCACTCTTTTTTTTTTGAATTTACCTTTTTTTCAAAATTTTTTTTTGTCTATCAAAAAATTGATTTTTTCTATTGAAATGCGACTATTCCGTTTTCAAATATTTTATTATTCTATTGAAACTTGTTTTTTCAATTAATTTTGAACTTTAAATTTAGTTACTACATTTTCGGTAGTACATTTTTTGCATTTTTAAACAAAAAACATGAATTTTTGAATGCGAATACTGATTAACAAAACATTTTAGCTTTTGAATAATTTTTTGAATTTTTGACTAGAAAATATGAGTTTCTAACAAAATAGTTGTATTTTAAATAAAATAATTACATTTTCCAATAAATTGTACTATTTTGAAGTTTCCATTTTTGGCTGAAACCTTATTTTTTTCGTAAAAAATTTGACTATTTGGTTAAAAATGCATGTTTTTTTTCAAAAATTTATTTATTTCGTGCAAAAGGTGCCTTTATCTAGAAAATCGATTTTCCTGATTAAGAATGGAACTACTACATTTTAAATTGTTTCATTTATTTTTAAAATTTTATTTATTTTTTAAAGAGTCATCTTTTTGTCAGAAATTGCATCATTTGTTAAAAAATTCAATCATTTTGTTTCGGAACTTTAATTGTTTGGTTAAAAATTTATCTATTCATTAAATCCTTCTTTTATTTTAGAAAAGTACTTTTCTATTATTCAAAATGAACTTTTCTTTGGTTGAAAATTTCACTGCTTTTTGAAAATTTGACTTTCGGTTCCATAATTTGTGTTTTTTTTCGAAAGGTCAGAAAAAAGCTAAAAATAAGTTCCTCTGTTTTTCTGAAAATTCACTATTTTGTTGAAATTTGATCTTTTTTTACTGAAAATTATTATGATCTTTTCAGCTTGGGAATTGAACTCTTAAGCAGTAAATTCTTCTTTCTTTATAGAATAATAAAAATTTTGTTTTTGAAAAATCAACTTTTTTAGTCTACCACTTTGGTAGTTAATTGATCTTTTTTTAGATGAAAATTCAACTAATTGATTGAATACGTATCAACTTCTGTTGAAAATTCGAATATTTAGTTAAAAATTTATATATTTTGTTTATCATTTCTCTGCTTGGGCAGAAAAAAAATCTTATTGGTTAAAAATTCAGTTAGGATCAGGATGACTAATAAAGCATGATAAATCTGATCCAGATCAACTTTTACAGTGAGTATAGTCAGAAAATAACGTTTTGAAACGTAAGCAACATTAACTTGCTATTCTTAAAATAGAAATTAAACGGAAAAAATTTCTAATCACGTAATCTTATTTCAACATCGTATTTATTTTCAAGTGTTTCTCACCACTATTGATAAAAAGAAAAATTTAAATGGTAAATAATTGTTTAATAGTAGAAAACAATTCTATGCGTAACATTTAGAAGACTGTGAGACATTTTTTTAATTTATCAGAAATCCAAATTTTTCTAGATAAACTGAATTTTGCAGGATGTCGAGAGGATACAAAAATATTTTAAAAAGTTTTCTAAGAAAAGTTTAAAAAAAAATATTCAAATTTTTTTATTACTTTCAAAAAATTATAAAAAGAACATAATTTTTTGAATCAAAATTAAGTAAGCTTAGCAGATATTCCAAGAGTTTAAAGCAATTGAAAAATAATTAAAACTTTTAAAGATTTTCAAAGAATTTTGTAAGGTTTCACGAAAATGCAAAACATTTTTTTAGGTTACTAGGAAAAATTAAAATAATTTTTTATTTTGAAAGATTATATAAAATAATTTTATTTAATAAGACGAAGAAATAAAAGATTCAAGCCAATCCAAGACCTATTCAGAAGAATTACAGAGATTCACAAAGAATTTTTAATTTTCCGAAATTTGTAAAAATGTGGATTCGTAAAGATTACAAAAATAAAATTTAGGATTTTTAAAAAATTTTGAAATGTTTTAAGCGAATAAACATATTTTTCTTGAATTCCTAGAATTAGTACATTTTCTTACGTTTTTAAGGATTTTAAAAAATCTCAAGAAAAATGCAGTCAGTTAATACTAATTTTAGAAATTTAAAAAGTTTCAAATGGATTAAAGATACTTAAAAACTTGGAAACATTTCCGAAAATTTATCAATAATTTTTTTATTTCTTCGAAACTTCTAAATGACCTAAACATTTTTTGAAATTCTCGACGTTTTCCTCGAATTAAAGTGTGCGAAAACTATTATCAAATCAATATTCATTCAAAATTGGTATTAATAAAAATTTGCATTTCTTATGGTATTAATAAAAAGATTTAAATTTGTGAAATTCAGTTGGTATTTAAATTAAGTAATTTCAATTTTTATATGAATAAACAAAATTTTGAAAAGACATCCGTGTTACATTAAAGTATCTATTGTTTTCGTTATTCAAAGATAACACTTCGTCTTAAAAAAGCGTTAGAAAAAGTTAAAAAATAATGTTACATAATATCTGAAAGCTCTCTAGGTAGTTAGAAAGTATCCAGCGTTCGTGTAGAATATTGAATTTTTGAGAAGAAAAATCCAAGAAACTGTGCAGGAAACTTTATTAATTGAAAAGAATTTGAAAATCTCATTTTGTCGCAGGTGATAAAATCTCAATTACAGACGAGTGCAGCGTGTAAGGTTGAGCACGCCATATATCTAGCGATATAAAGCGACGTAATCGCATAGCAAATAGGCACATAAAACAGAGAACGCTATTACCTTCCAGGAGCATTGGCTAATGGTAGCTATTAGAATTTCTCGCTGGACACACAAAACAATGAATGAAGATATCTCGTGCCAGATTTAATTTAAACTAACGAATAAAGACGACAGGTAAACTTTATCTCGAGTTAAATAATTCAAAAGAGAATGGAGAAACAAACAAGGGAACCTTACTTCCAATCTGATAAAATCATTCGGGAACCAGATATATGGCACCTGCAGCTAAATACTCTTTATGAACTACTTAGGGGTTGTCCGTCACTTCGGTGAAATTAGCTCAACCACCAAAAAATATCTTATGTTTGTTTAAAGAATCGTTTGGTCATGTTTTAAGACCAAATTTTGTCGTTTGGAAGGAAAACCTTAAAAACATGTTAAATTTTCATAATTGGAGAGCTAACTTTTCGCTTATTATTTTACTAATCGTTTGGATGTAATTTGTTAGCGTTTGGAAACTCACTTTTGACGTTTAGCACCATGCTCGTATGTGGCTACTTTCCAAGTGGTAGTGACCTTCTTTGGTCAGCCGAGGCCCTAAATATAATATAATGATTTTATATCTTTTTCAATTCTGTGAAACGGCGCTACAGTTCTTCTTCTCTGGAGTAAAAAGTGACTTTCCCCGTATTTGATATTTTAAATTTTCAACCAAAAAAATAAATTTTCTAAAAAATTTAAATTTTCAATGATTCAAAATTTTGAAATTCTAAAATTATACAAATTCCTAAAATTATCAGAAAATGTTAAATGTCCCGAATTTTTAAAATAAATAATATTTCTCAAAATGATAAAATTAAAAAAATTATCATTTACGCCTGAAAAGTAGAAATTTAGCACCCTCTTAGCAGGACGGCTTATTAAATCAAGGAGGGCCATTAACACTAGAGAACGCGCCGGACGCGAGTATGGTGCTAATGACTTTTGCATTCGATAACTAAGAAAATTTCGACGTCCAAAAAACAAAAGCGATTTTCCAAACGCTAACATACGATATTCAAGCGATTAGTAAAAGAATTTAAAAACAATTTGTTTAGCAGTGTCAAGTTGCACACAAAAGGCCAGTTTTCAATTTTTTTACATTCTACACTCGAGGCAATTTTTTTACATTGTCATCAGAGAAGCTATTTTTCAAATTAAAATTATCAACGCAAATATTAACTAGTATCATTGATTTATCATAGACAAAGTCTTGATCAGGGAATGAGCCAATATATTGACTTTTCGGCCCTCTCAAGGTTAAATGAAGAGAATTAATTTTTCCCCAGAAAACGCATTTTTAGAAAAATACTATATTTTCTGTTAAGAATCAATTTAAAAAAAATCAGATAAAGTGAATTTTAAAAGAATGGAATATTCAAGGTTTTTAGAAAATATATGATTTCTAAACAAAAAAGTAAAAATTTTAAATACATAGTGAATTTTTTTATTGAAGTAGTTGCACTTTTAACACACAGCACGAAGTTTTTAAAAAATAGGTAAATTTTGAACCAAAAATGAAATAGTTAACTTGCCAAGCGAAAAATTAATTTTTGCCCAACAACACAACGTATTTTACCTAAGACAAAATTTTGAAGAAAAAAGCTACAACTTACATGGAAATAATTACATGTTATACAAAAAAAATTAATTTTAACTAAAATAATGTATTGCCAACAAATAAATGTATGTTAATTATATTATCTAGCGAAAAAGATTAATTTTCAACAAAATATTGTAGTTCCTAACAATAAAGAAAAACAAATTTCTTTAAAAAAGTTGAATTTATAACCAAATAGGAATTTGGTTATAAATTTTAACAAAATGATTAAATTTTTGAAGCAGGGATTAAATGATTAAATTGAATAATTAAAGACAAAATAGCATTTTTTCATTTCAAAGTGCTACTAAGTGTTAAGAAGTTGAACTCTTTAAAAAATATAATTTCATTAGTTGAACTCTTCATTCTCTCTTAAGTTGAAAATTGAATTATTTTGCTATAACTTTTCCTGTTTTCATTAAAAATTAATTTTATTTACCGAAAATGCAACTATGCAATTATTTATTAAAAATTGATATTTTGAATTGAAATTTTATATTTTATGCTTGAAAATTCTTGTATTTCATTAAACATTTATTTTTAAGTAGAAAATCAATTAATCAATGTGTCTTTTGGAAAAGATTAATTTTCTTCTTTGAAAATTCATCTTTTGTATGTTAAAAATGCAGCTGTTTGGTCTTAAGATTCTTCTCTGTTGATATTGCATTTTTTTGCGTAGAAAAATAAATTTTCTGTGATGGAAATTTAACTCTTCCATTTTTATTTCAAAGCTTTGTTAACAAATTATTTTTTGGGTAATGATTCGTAATTTTAGCTGAAAATTGATCTCATTGATAGAATATTGAACTTTTTTTTTAATTTGTCTTTTTTGAGAGAAAATTAATCTTCCTTGTGGAAAATTGATTGATTGTATCATTGATTGAAAATTCATTTCTGTAGATTACAAATTCAGCTAGATGGTGACAAATTGAACTATATTGTAAAAAGTTTAATTTTTTTGTTGTTGAAAATTCAACTATAGTGTTAAGGCCATTTTTCTGCACAATAATTCAACTATTTTCTTGAAAAAATTAACTTTCTTGAGGAAAATTTAATTCTTCTTTAAAAAATCCTTACTTTTGGCTGGAAATTTAACTATTTGTTTGAAAATGTGACTACTAAATTTTATTGTGTTCTAAATTTTTTATTTCCTTGGCCGTGAAATATTATTCGTAGGACACTTTATCTGATAAAATGGAGAATTATAGCTTGAGTAAATGCACAGGATAAAATGAGGGCTTTCACGTACGGAAAATACTGACACGAGAATCCTTTCGTAAGCAATAATATTTGGCTCGATTGAAAAGTACCCCTTTTGCCAGGATAGAACCAGAATATTTTTATATAATGGTGTAGTACAGTGTACAGCTCATAAAGACAAGAGGAAGCGGATAAATCATGTATGCAGAGTTTTTTTAAAATAAAGAATGAAAAATGAAACTATATGCAAGAGTTGAAAAAATGAGTGTTATAAAATGTTAAAGAGATTCAGTTAAAATTTTTTAATAACAGTGTGCTATTTTCACGAAAGAAACAAAATTAAAATGTTTTCGAGCGAAAAGTGAGAAATTATTTTCAGAATTTTCATTTTCAACTTGTTTTTAAAAGTAGAGAAATAGTTTTAACCATGTACACATAGTAGACTTGTGTTTAATACAAAACTTAATTGAAAAAATCATAGTATTTAATTTGATAATCTGGATTACTATACATTTTCGACCCTATTTTTTCTGATAAAACAATTGAAAAATTATAATAATATGTGTATGTCTGACAATCGTAATAATTTTCTACTTAAAATCTACACATGGAAAACTCCAGACCGGTTTTTCTTAATGTGTTTGATTAATTTGGTTCGCACTTAAATCGAAAAACAAAAACAAAAAGAATTTCGGGTGATGATTTTTATTTTATATACAAAAAGAAAGAAAAAGAACCAAATTGTTAAATTTTTAAGAAAAGAAAATAGTTTTCAACAAAACAGTTGAATTTTTTATCCGAAAATATTTTATTTCTACCAAAAGAAAGAGATGCATTTCTAATCTATCAACGACCAACCAAATCATTAACCAAAACCTGGGTTTTTAAGTTTTAACTTTCTACGAAGGAATTGAATTTTTAACTCAAAAGAAAAAAATGTCTACTGAGGAGATCAATTTTCATTTGGAAAACATGAATTTGCAACAAAATATATAAATTTATCACCAAACAGATTAAATTTCTACTAAAAAAATCGAATTTTTAACTAAGTAGTTTATTTTTATTTGAAAAGGTAAATTTACAACAAAAGCTTGAAATTAAACAACAGTATTTTTTCACCTAAAAATGGAATAGTACGATTTTTAGTTAAAATAAAAATTGCTTCTTTAATCAAAAAGGACACAAATTTTCAACAAAATTGTGCATTGTTCAATCTAAGAAATGAAAATATGGGTTTAGAAAATAATTATTTTTAAACCAAGTTGTTCAATTTGCCACAAAATTGTTTCATTTTAAACAGTTTTAGACAAAAACTAGATTTACGACTAAATATTTGATTTTTTTAAATTTTAATTAATTTATTTTATAATATTTTAAATTTATTTGCAGCCAAGTTGTCAAATTTTAAACTAAAACAGATGACATTTTAACCTACAAGGTAAATTCTCTACCCAAAAGAACGAATTTTCGACCAGGAAGTGAAAAAATATATTTTTTAAAACTAATTTTTAGCAAAATAGATCTGTTATCAGCCAAAAAAATTTGCAAACCAAACTTTAATTTTGTAAACCAAAAGATTAATTTTCTCCAAAAAGAATTAATCATCAACTCAATATATGCATCCTTAACTCAGTAATTCAATTTTCAACTAAAAATGAACATTTTTTGACCTAATACTTTAATTTTAGGTAAGAATAGTACATTTTTAATAAACTGCTTTTCTAGTTGGCAAAAAGTAATTTTGCTTTTCATTTTCAACGCCTATATATTTGTTAAATTAAAATTAAATTGTAACAAAAATTATTATCTGATTGAAAATTATTGACTAAAATATGTAAATCTTTTTGAACATTTTGTCAGAAAATGTTATTTAGAAGTGGTAATAAATCTATATTAGTAGAACATAAATAATCAGCTAAATACGCCTTAACTGAATCAAATATTGATGAATTCATTTTTTGTATTCAATTAATTATACAGATTCATATATGTTTGAAGAGTGTAGTTTTTATATTTTGAGATTTTGCTTAAACCTATTCGAATTTTTCGTAAAAAATATTTTGAATTGAAGAAAAATCTATAACTTATTTTTTTTATAAATGTGTAACATGCTGTGTAAGTTTTTAAAAAATTGGTGTGATAGAGTTTGGTTTAATGTGGATTTGACCCGGAGTTCCCCTTGTGTGCACTTTAAGTAGAAAATTCTGGCTGTGATCGGACATGAAAATTTCTTCGATTATTTTATCACATTTATTGTATTTTTCCATGTATTTAATCATTTATTATTTGATTTGAATAAAATTCAGTTCCTTTAGCAGATATAGTTACTAATTTATTTAGTCAGTTGTTCTCGCATATTGAATTAGTAGATTCTTACTAATTATCAGTAAAGAAATCAACGCTATTGGAATTCGTAAAAAACGAATTGAAATTAGTAATTTTCTACCAATTCAGATATAGAGAGCAACAAAGATAATCCACGATGATGAGAAATATTAACAATTTGATATGCTCGATAATGAAGTTATGGAATAGTTTAAACTCCAAACTCGAAATGTAGAGATATTTGATATTGCAATCTTCCCTAGCCATAGTATCTCAATCTAGCCAAGTTCCGTGAACTGATTGTGTTTTGGTTTCATGTATATATAATGTCCGATCAAGGGACAAGCAGTGCAGTTGTGGTTCATGTTCGCAAGAGTCGTAAAAGGAATAATTACGAATCTAGTGACTTAGTTGGAAAACAAGTGGACAGAGAAATACTAAAACTCTTGACTATTTCGTTCCCCTTGAAAAAGACGCTCGTAACTTTTCCCACAAGCCAGGACTTTTATGTCCTAACCAGCTGTACTGCTTCACTAAAGCGTAACTGTAAACTATTCATTTCTGCCTCAAAGCAAATCAACTTCTTGTAAAAAATACTTTAAACCAATCAAAAAAATCTTTAGATGCTTAACATTTTTCTATTATCAAACTATTTAATATCCAACTAATATCGGGCTTTGAATTCTTATAATTTAAAGTGAAATGTTAAATTCCTAATCAAATGACTGAATTTTCAAACCAGCAGTCCAATCTTAAAAACAAAAAGATGAATATTAAAGTAAGAAGATTAACTTTTTACAAAACAGTTTACTTTTATTTTAGCAACAACAAAAGTTTTGAATCTTCGAACAAGAAAGCATTTTTCATACAATAAACCAAAATTCACGAAACTATTCAATTTTATAGAACAAAATATTAATTGTCTACAAAACAACTGAATTTTTTATTTTACAATATGATTTTTAAAAAAGTTTATTTTTAAACAAGCAGACAAGTACTTAACCCCAGAATTCTATTTACCATTATAGTTGAATTTTCAATCAAAAAAGGATAATTTTTTGACAAAATTGGTATTTTCCTAAAAAAATATAACGTTTCTAACAAAAAAATATAAATACTGTTGCATTTTCAAGACAAAAGGACAAATTTTGGACAAGACAATTGATTTAAAAAAATGTTTTCCAAATTTTGTTTTCAAACAAAAAGTTGAATTCACAACCAAAAAATTATTAATTTTAAAACCATCAGCTGCATCTGGAACCAAAATAGATTGCATCATTACGAAAAAAAGAATAACTAAACCAAAGAGATGAATATTTGTCGAAACAGTTGAACTTTTGACTGAGAGCATTTTTTGGACAAGAAAAAAATTTTGTACCAAATTATTCATTGTTATATAAAAAAGATGAATTATCTATGAACAGTTGAATTTTCAGTTTGACAATTACATTTTTGGTGTAAAAAAGAAACCCTTGTTTTCAACCAAATAGATGAATTTTGACCAATACAATTGAATTTTTAATAAAAATGTATGAATCTTGGACAAAACTGTTAACAAAAAATGTTTTGGATTTTCTTATTCAATTATATTTATTTATTTCGCTTGTAGATGTAAAAATGAGAAATAGAGTGAATTTTGTTTGATAATTTATCATTCATTTCACGAAAAACAAATGCAAACAAATTGTATTTTTAACAAAACAGTTAAATTTCTAACATAAAGTATGAGTATTTAACAACAAATTAAATGTTTAACAAAATAATCGAATTTTGCACTAAACTGTTCAATTTTCAACTTAAAAAATAAATAATTACAGTTTTAGATAAAATGTAATAATAAACTTTACACAAAAAATCGATTGATAAATTATAATTTCTATTAAGAATGGGACGAAATTCAATCAAAATTTTTAACAAGATAGTTAAGTTATAAATGAATAATTATATTTTAATAATAAACTATTTAGCCAAAAAGAATTAAGTTTAAACCATAAGTATTACGATTTTCTTTTTAGCTTCTATTAATTTAGTTCATATTTAAATGGAAAGAAAATAAAAAGGTGAAATTTTCATTGGCAATTCACAGGCTAAATAGTAAGATTTTAAATAAGCATTGAGGTTCATTTTTAAATCTTTCAAATTAAAATAATAGGTTAGATAATTAAAAATTTGGCTTGGAAAATAAGGATTCCATAGCTAAGTGGGCGGTACAAAAACATCGTTTTCAAAAAATTGGGTCATTCATATGTTTAATGGAATATGCAAGTCTTTGTCTTTTAATATAAGGGTTGAAGAAGAGTATGGATTCAATTATGATGCTTTCGTTTCTTGTTTATTTCTAAATTATTTTGTTAAAGGAGAATTTAATTGTTAATATTAAATTTGGTTGAAAATGGATTGCTTTTGGTCAAAAATTAATTTTTTTGATTGAAAATTAAACAGCTTACTAGAAATTTTTTCTCTTTCTTGACTCAACATTTTCATTAGTTGAAAAAAACATCTGGATTCGGCTCAACCATAGCTCTAGGTGATTTTCGAATTGTGCACAAATAAAGATTTTTAAACAAAAGTATTAGTCGGAAAATATTTTTCAACACATAACTGGATGCTACAATAAAAGAACCCCAGTCTATTTTTTGAATCAACAAAAAAAATTATTTAAGCAAATAGAATGTTCTTTAAAAATTTTTCGTTTTTCATCATTCAACGTACAATAATTTTGAGTAAAACCTAATAGACGTAAACTAAATGATCATGATTTTATTTTCAACTTTAGCAAAACATTCTATTTCTTTAAATAATTTTTGTTTGTTGATTCAAAAATTACCTGGGGATATTTTATTTAAGTACCCAGTATAATTTTAATCGGAAATTGATCGAAGCGATCGAAAAATAAAATATTTGGTTAAAAATTCGTTTTTTCTCGAATTGAAAATTAATCTTCTTCACTAGAAATGTAACTATTCTGTTTAAAACTTCAACCACTTTGTTAAAAAAAAGTTGTTTTTTTTCTTGAAGATTAATTTTTTTGAACTGAAACTGTAACTATTGTCATTGAAGATTCCATTATTTCAATTGGTTGAAGACTATTTTTTTCAACTAGAAAAATTGACTATTAAATTTTTAGTTAATAATTTATCTTTTTCAGTTGAAAATTCATGCATTTTGACGAAAATTATATTTCTTGGCAGAAGCTGAAAATTCAACTATTCATGTTAGAGATTGATAATTTCAGTTGAAAATTCTTCATTTTGGTTCAAAATTAATTTTTTTTCACTGTCAGTTTACGTATTCCATTTTTTTCGTTGAAAATGTAACTATCTGGTTAAGAATGGTTGTATTTTATTAAAAATTAATTTTATTATAAGAAAATTAATCATCTTATAAAAAATTTATTTTTTTGGTCGAATATTTTAGTATTTATCCTAAAACTAATCTTTTTGGTCTAAAATTCAGCTTTTCGGTTCAAAATTCACATATCTTGTGCAAAATGCAACATTTTCATTACGAAGTTAGAAACCTAAAGCGATTAAAATTGAACTCAATATAGTACTTACCTTAATTTTATATGAATATATCCTGAATTTCAAGTGTCAAAAGATAAAATAAAAATTTGATTCAATTATAATTTAAATTCATGAACTTTAGATTATGAAAAAAAAAATTATTTTTGAAGAACTGTAAAATGTTGAAGTCGCTCGTACTATGAAAAATTATACCTGTTTACTCCAGGAGCTGGGTAAAGATCTTGAATTATGACAAAAGGTTGACATTAAAATTCTCCTGGTAGAAATTTTAAAATAACTTATCCAAAAGCTTAAAAAAATAGTGGTAAGCCTGGTAAATTACTCTCGGATTTTCAACCGAATTTAGCAAGCAGAAAAATTTTTATTTACAAATCCCTTTAAATTGAAAAAGAAATCTTTCGACGTCTAAAATTACTTTATAAAGATAATGAGGTAAAACTTTTTATTTTTTAAAAAGCTATATGAATTGAGAAGACTTGATCTTAAACACGATACCAAATTACGTTTTTTAAAGTTTATTTCGGGGACGAAATTTTTAGGTAAATTAAAAGGCATAATAAATTTCTCATTTTTACGGAAAACAGATTTTATGTTTAGTTTCTACATATAAATAACAACTGCAGAGTAAAAATATATTTTCACGATTCATAACGATTTTCTATTATTGAAGTTACAACAGTTACGAAATAGATTCGAGACATTTATCGAAAATGACAAAAGCATAAAGATTCACCATATCACCCAAAAAAGAAACTAAGATCTTGAAGTTTGTCATGTTTCCTTAAATAAAAAAATACCAGATAAAACCCCTAAGCAATAGCAAACACGGGTTTCAGGATAATAATATTTTCGAGCTAGTTTCGAGATATTTATATAAAATGGCGCGACGTACTTTTTAATAATTCGATTTTTTTAAAACTATTCTCAAAATTAATCTGTATGTTTGATTTTTCTGATATGTCTATTCAACTTTCTTTGTTTATTTACAAAACACAAGAAAGTTTTCATAATAACCATGAGAGAAACCAAAAGTAGTACAGCAGATTTCTTAATGGAAATTAGGGTCGATACTATTATTTTTGATTTGCAATTAATTTAAAAAAATGTTCAAACAAAATTCGATTTTTTAAGTTTTTCCTGGATTTGCCCACTGGCTTCTTTAGTGAGGCAATCTAAATCATTTCTACTCTAGACTTTAAATTCCACATATGAATTTGCCTATTTTTCATTATACTGTATATTAATTAACATTTTTTTGTTAATTTTTAGAAAATATACTGAACAATGAAATTAATGTCAATTAAAATTTTAAATGTCGTATCTGTGGCACATCTGTTTCACACTGCCCTACGGAAGAGTCCGGGAATCAGCACGGGAAAAAACATGAAAAAACTCATTTGTAATTTATTTCACAAATTTAGTTAATTGCAAAAAAATATATTATCGACCCTAATGACAATTGAAAAATCTTTTTTACGATTATGATACTTGATCAAATAAAAGCTACACTTTTCGAAAAACCACTTTGAGATATCCTTTACACTAAAAACAAACAGTTTTCAAGTTTGTCATACTTCTTCAAAAAACAACAGAATGACACCTCTAACTAATCATTAACTCGGGTTAATGGACCAAAATAGTTTCGAGATACCAGTCGAAAACAGCGCCATTTATTTATAATAATTCGATTTGATATCCATTTATGCCAAATTTTAGCCACTTTGATTAAAGAATACTGCAGATTATGCGACTGTGTAGGTATTTTAGTAGCCAAGGAGCATGACAATGTTTGGAACAATACATTCAGCATTACATTGAGACGCTCTTAGACAAGACGTAGAAACAGAGAAGCTTCTAAATTACCTCTACGCGTATGTTAAACTTCTCTGACATTACTATAATCTGTGCAGACATGCATTAATTTATTATTTTTCCTTCCATACGTTCACGACTATTTCAAAAGTATTCCATACAGCCTAATTTTAGTTAAATTTATGGGTTCTGATTTATTACAATTATGAAATTTCAGGATATTTAGTAAATTCTTTATTATGGGTGAATTTCACAATTATACAGAACCTTACAAATTTTGCTTCTATAGAGAAACACGGAAGACATTATGTTAATATTGAGATAATTTGTTTTATTCCTTTCGTACCTGTGTTTCTACAAAGAGAATACATTACATTCGGAAAGCGAGAGAACCAAAAGTTGTCTGCTTCTAGAATATGCATTATTTTGTACAAACAGTTCTATAATACAAGATAGGTATCTATGTGTACATGGTCAGATTATAATATTACAAAAGCATAAACGCTTTAAAAACAGCATCTGGATTTGTATTGCCTCACGTTAAAAATAGAAAGAGCTTAAAAACCCATTATTTATAAAATTTGTCAATATTAGGGTTATATTTTTGAAACAATAATCAAAGATTAATAATTTCGAATTAAAAGCTTTTGGATTAAAAAAAAAAGTTCTGTATAGTACGATTCTACATCAAAAACATTCCAAACTAAATAACTTTGGATTATGTAAAATTCAAAAAGAAAAATATTTCGAATGGAAGGCAAAGCAATTCAACGTGAAGTATTTCTGAATAAAAGCGTTCAAAATCGAATTATTTGTAATTAAAAACGTTTTAAAAATTTAAATTTTAAAATTAGAAGCTCTCAAAAGTGAAAAATTTCAGACCTAATTTTGGTAATAAGACATTTTCATTAGAGAGAAGTGAAATTTATTATTTGTGATTGAAAGATTTAAAAATTGATAAATTATATTTGGAACTGAAACCTTGGAATTAAATGATTTTAAATTAAAAATGTTTGAATCTGTTAATTTTATAACGATAAAAAATTGACTTATTTCAAAATAGAATTTTGAAAATTAGATCATTTAAAATTCAACGAAATTGAAATTATATTATTTCTAATTAAAATCGTTTGAAAATGAATAATTAAAAACTGCAAAATTTTGAGTTGAAGAAATTTCCAATTCGTAGCGAATACTTTTGAAAATTAAAAAATTAAAAGTAAATTGAATACTTTAAGGAAAAATCTTTCCACATTTTGAAATTGCTACTGCTGCCAAAATTATTATTTGATTTTAATTGCAAAATTAAAAGTTATGAAAAAGGAAAATTTAAAAAATAGCGTTTGACATCAAAAGTCAGAATTACAAAATTATAAACATTCAAGCATGAAGAAATCACTCAAGTAGTAAAATATTGATTTGAGACAGCCTAATTGTTTTTTGTTTCGTTTTTTTAGTGGAGTTGGAAATATTAAATATTTTGGAATATTATTCAGTAAAATATAATTTAATTTTTAATACCTAGTTTTAGAATCTGTCAATTTCTGAGGTTTGAATTTGAGAAATTATTGTTCTAATTTTTCATCGTTTTGAATTTATTTGGAAGAGATTTAACTAAAAATGGTTTAATTACAATTTATTTCAACCGGAAATGGAATCATCTCTTTCAATTTCATATTCTACGGGTTTGAAGAATTTAAAAAGCCAGTAATTATTATTCCTTAAGAATGAAAACCAAGCAATTCAGTATATTTTTATCTAAAATAATAAATTTAAAACTAACTTAAATGAACCCCAATCTATAATATTTTAATTAAAAATTATTATTATTAAGTGTGATATCACGTATACGATTCCCAGAATCTTCTTATCGGAATAATAGGTCAACAAATTGATCAAATACAAAAACATCTCCATACGCATTTTTGAAAAAAAATCCATTTTTAATTTTCTTTTTAATTCAATATATCCAATTTTCTTCAAACATTAAGCGAGGTCTAAAGTTACGTTTTCTTTATTAAAAATTTTTTATCAGTTCAAGACAAAAAAATTTATGTGTTGAAAACTATGTTGTTATGAGTACATTCATAGATTTTCTACTTATATAGAGAACAAGAAATTAGAAAAAAAGAAATTCAAAGTTAAAACGAAAAAGGAAATTTTTCAAGAAAACAAGTTTGTTTTTTAATGAAAAAAGTTGTGAGACATCTCAGACACCAATTCAAGAATAAATTCTTGTTATTCCTACTTTTGCATCATTGCTATTTTCACCGTTTAGCATTGAAGAATTTTAAATATTCCGAACCTTTAATATTTAATTATTTTAAAAACTTTGAAAATTATATGTTTTACAATTAGAATTTTTTAAATTAATTCATTAAAATGCAGAGCATTACAAGTTAAACAATTTGAAATTTCTATTAAAAATTGAAGCATACCTACATTAGCACCCCGAAGGTGAGTTGTTACAAATAATTAATTTTTGAATTCTACATCGAAAGTTTCAAAATTCAATCTTTCCAATCTAAAGGGAAGTAGTGCCAAAATTATATATTGATATTCAACGATGAAAAATTTCGATTGAAAACAGAATAAGTCACAAAACTAGTGAACAAAGTGAATAAATGAATTGATAGATTACTTTTTAATTGCATTTGGAAATGTCTATTTTACCTTATTATTTATACTGTTACATAATATTAAAAATTCTGTGGCATTCGAACTGACAGTAAACATAAAATAGTTAATTGGAAGTGAGATCCTTAAATTTAAACCGGCGGTGAAAACACTTTAACCATTTTTATAGTTATTGTGGTAATAAATTCTTAAAATAAATTATAATGTATAATGAAATTAGTTGAATTTGATTGAATATATTTGAAATGTGACTCATTTTGTTTTTCTCATTTACAGCAAACGATTTCAAGATCGTAATGGGCCATGCATCTTTGCAACCCCTAATTAATGTTCCGTAATTAATGTTTAATTAAACGAGAGTATAGCCAGCTTATAGTAACCAAGTTCAGTAAAGTTTGCACCTGTGATCGCCTAGCAGGAAATACGCTCAATTTAAACTTAATCTAATGCAAGTTGGGCCATTTCTCACCTTTTAAGAGAATTGAAATTTCTTAATTTATAAGAATTTCTTATGGTATTATATTATCTCAAAATATTTTTTAATTTCTTCTCTCCTTATTAAAACTTTTTAGTGATTGCAGTTCAATAAAAAATTTTCATGGTTTTGAAAAATTATATGCCATAGCTTTTACTGTTCTTTTTACGAGCACGTATTTTATGTATTTTATTACTTTTCCCGTTGAAGGCACCTTTGAAAATAAAATACGCGGGAAATCTGCCACTCAAAAAATGTTTTACATTAATTGTATAGTATTACACAGTACTTATAAAAATTTAGAGAAAAATCAGGCAAGCATTTGGTACATTAATCCAATTCCTTGATGAAATTTTATGATGAATTAAGCTAAGATGTTTTAAACAATCGTCCACCATATAACAAAAATTTTAAAAACAAACTATCAAAACACAATTACCGAGCTTACAAAAAATTGCCTCAAAAATAAAACATTAGCTTTTTTGAACCTTAACTTTTTATAAAAAATTGAGTCATGAAATTTAAAATTATTCAAAATTGCAATTCTTTTTAAAAGGGGAATATTTAAATTTGAATACAAAATATTTTTAAATCAGAAAAAAAGAATCTAATGATAAAGTTTAGACAACATACTTTCGTTCTTCAATCAAAGCTCTGTTAAAGTAAATAAAAACAATTTTTTAACAATTCATACGCAATGCGGTAATCAGAATTTTATCTCCATGAAAAATTTGTTTTTGTTCCCTTAAAAGTATTGTAACTTTAGCAGTTTTTCGCAAAATGTGATTTTTTTATTGTGATTTATTGAAAAAGAAAGAAAAACGGTAAAAATATAAGGGAGGGGATTTTTGTGTTGCCTTCCTTCTTTTTCCTCTTTTTTATTTATTATTTAAAATTTTGATTAAAGTATTTTGGGATTCTCTTGTAAAAACTTGATTGTGGGATTCTTATTTATCGTTCAATTTCCAAAAGTTTTGTAGCTTAACTTCTGATTGTGTATTCTTTAGTTAAAATAAAGCAGCAAATAGTTTTGTAAGACAAAAAATAGATACATGAACTCTTGTCAACTTTAACAATAAAAAATGATTGTTAGAACCAAATCTATAGTTATTAAAATACATTGACTCTATGCTGCAGCATAATCGCCAGCGTGATTTTTATTGTTTGTTTTCGAAATCTGTAAAAAATGTTTTAAAAAGTCAAAAACGGTCAATTTCAAGGAAAAAAGCGCGAATTATTCATCAAATATTTCAGCCCTCAACCAAAATAGATGAATTTCTAACTAAAAATATAAGTTTCTAACCAAAAATGGAATAGTTGCAATTTTATTCCAAGAAATTAATGTTAAAAAAAATCAACTGATTCTATTTAATTATAAAATATTATTTTTAAATAAAATATTCTAATGCTCAACCAAAATTACGATTTTCCAAAACAAAAAAGAAGACCGAAATTTTGACCAGTTAAATTGAACCAAAAAAGATGCATTTTTAACAAAATAGTTCAATCTACAGCACGCTATGAATTTTCAGAAAAAAAGTTACAATTCTAGCAGTAGTTAATTTTGGAAAGAAATATTTTAATGTTAATTCTACAGTTACATTTTCTAGCAAATTATTCAACTTTTCGATCCGACCTTATGAATTTTTAACTGAAAAGTTGATTTTCTATTAATTAGGTGATTTTTAAATAAATAGTTCAATTTTTTACCAAATGGTTGAATTTTCAACCGAGAAATTGCATTTTTTTCAAAAATAATGATATCTAAGAAGGCATACATTTTTAAACAAAAAATACGTATTTCCGATAAAACAAATGAATTTTACCAAGAAGTTCATTTTTAACTATATAGTTTAATTTTCTAACAAATTTTTTAATTTTTAAGACAAAAACACAAATTTTCTACGGAGCAGTTGATTTTTCGAAACGAAAATATAAATCTTGAATGAAACTTACAATACTTAATATTTCAACCAAAAACTATTTTGATTTAGAAAAATAAAAAGTGGAATTTAACGAAAGAATACGAATTTTCAGAAACATTGTTAGATCCTCAACAAAATAAATCAATGTTTAATCAAATATTAGATTTTTTAAATAGGAAAGATAAATTTTCAATTTAAAATTTACGTTTTTAACCTAAAACAGATTATATATGTTCAGTTAAAGCAACTGGTCAAATTTTCAACTTTCAAGATGAATTTTCATGGAAAATGAAGAATCTTGAAAAAAAATTATTTTTAACAAATTAGTTCCACTTTCGACCAGATAGTTTAATTTTCAACTAAAAGTGTAATTGATAAAATTTTAACCAAAAAATATTTTAATTTGAATAAAATAAAAAAATGCCATATAATAATTTTAATTTTCCACAAAATAGTTGAATTACAAGCAATAAAGATTAATTTTCAACTTAAAAGTATAAGTTTTTACCAAAAATAGGAACTCTCAACAGAATACACAGATTTTTAACTAAAAAGGATACATTTTTAACCAGAAACTTCAATTTTTAACTAAAAAGTATAAACTTCAAACTAGAAATGTAATGGTTTAATGTTAAGTTTAAAAAAAGTTAATTTGCAACAAAATATTAGAATTTTTAACCAAAGAAAGAAATTGAAGAAAACGTGAACAAAATAAGAAACCTCTTTAAAATCACAAAAAAAGGTGTTCTTAAAAAAGGGGAATGTAGGGAAATCTGGGAAAGAGTGTTACGCCTGAAATTTTGAAAGTGGTTTTCAAACTTATTAAGTTATTATTGAATTGTACCGCTGCATTCGGAAAAATAGGCTTCCAACGCTTTTAAATTTTTCTATACAGTTCGTGAAATTTGTTTTTTCAAATCGGAAACAAAGGTGTCACCTACTTTTCTGATTAAAAAAATTTATTGTCTCCAGGAGATTGAACTACTTAAATTACATCTGTCTATCTGATCTGATAATGATAACTAACATTTTCATTGGTCTGTCCTAAAAATCAGGGAAGATAAAATTTGCGGAATATTGATGCACCTCTTTCAAGGAATCGGAATTAAAATTTTCCAAACCGATCGAAATCAATATATTCATTCACTTTCCGTAAGAAAGTAGAATAACAAAGGACTCTGACGCTCTCATTGTTTTCCTACTTTAATAAAACAAAGGAAAATATTTTTTCATCATTTTGCTAAAATATTGGATCATATTTACAGAAGCCTCTAGAAATTCCGACCGTGGCGGCACAGAATTCCGGGTCGATGACGTGAATCCTTATTATGCATCTCTGAGGCGACGTGAAATAACTTGCGTCGACTCTGAGTCCTTGAAAGCCAGCCAGCGATTGCTTCCCACTTGTGTGCGTGACACGACTACTCATGTTAGAGATTCGGCAGATATGCGCTGCTAGCAAACCTACTGTGTACCGGCACTACTTCCGGACAGGGTAAACAGTGGTTTACCAAACTGACTACTGAATTAGTAAACCCAGTGGAATCTCCACGAATGTCTCTGTACTTGCAACCACTGCGAATGGGCATTCACTTCCCTCTGTTATGTTCTGTTAATCCATCAGCATCAAACAAGAATATTTTGGCAGTAAACCAGCCATGTCATATGGACGTTTTCAACTAAAGTGTCGATTTATTTTGTCACCATGATGTTACAGGTGAACATATTATATTTAAAATACAATTGGTATTTTTGGAAACTTTACAGAGAGAATCCTTCAAAGAAGAACAAAAGCTTAGAGTGATTACAAAAACTCTAATGAAGAAACATAAGATATCTTATGAAAAACAGCTACGATTAAATAAATTCCGACAAATAAAAAGTTATTAGGACAATCAAAATAGTTTGTGAAATCAAAGTTTGCCAAGTTATTCTTTATATGCATGTTATATAAATGAAAACTTGGCAAGATGCACAGAAGAAGAGTGGGTTAATTTCTGTTGCAGCTCATTTGTAATGTTCTCGTAATAAGATTTTTTTTTCTCAGAATGAGAATACTTGAAGTGTGGAAACGTAACATGACCCTGGACATTCTTGTTTCAGTTTTTTCACATTCATTATTACCAATAATAATATTTTCGAAATAATAAGAGTACATAGTGCTGAACAAAATATAATGTGTTGAAGCTTAAACAATATTTAGGGATCTCGAGTTCCTTTATCTTTTGTGACATTCCTTCCCATCAGCAACATCGAATTATTGTCTCATTATCTTAATAGTAGTCAGACAGATGTATTTTTAATTAATCCTCAAGCCTCTTTCATCTTAAGAATTTCAGGCAGATTCTATTAGTATAAAATTCATCATCAGCCATGTCACTAGAACCCTTATTTCAATTTTCTTGTATTCTGTTCCACCCTTGAATATCGATTTGTGCACTATTAATCCGCAGTGGTATGAGAAAGTTACATAAACGAACCTTTTTTTCTCTGATCGTCTAAAACCTTGTTCTTAAATGTCCTAAGGGGAGATCACTAACACAAGCTAATGTATGAGCTGGTCCTGTCACGTGATCCGCAAAGTTTCAAAATTCACAAAAATAGATTGAAGCTTTATTCTAAACACAATCAATACAAAATAGAAACAACTGAAACTATTAAAACTGTAATTTGTGGCATAACTGCTAATATTGTAATCGAAAACATTGAATAACATTACATCTGTGAATAACAAACTAAAATTCACGGTTGAAATAGCAAGAGAAAAGAAAATTAATTTCCTAGACTTAAAACTCATAATGGAAAGTACCAAAATTGTTGTTAGACCTTTTTCTTAATTTTGCTCGACATCTCCTTAGAACTGTTCAAAGCAAAGATAGCTAAGCGTTATAAAACTATTATAGAATAAAAAAATTGGAAAAATAAAATTACAGATCTTCTAAGCCAAGACATGATTATTGTAATGACATAAATCAATGATTTGATGAAATTCTTCATAGGCTTTCAAATACAATTGCAATATTGGACCATAAAAAATTTGTAGAAAAATAACACAGCTTTAGCCAAGCACACTTATGAATGTTCTCACATTTTTGATTCCAATGAAAATAATAAAATTTTAAACATCGAACAAGACTTTAGCAAAAGAAATCATTTATATAAAAAGATACACAAATTTCGAAAAGATTGGAATAGATACCCAAAAGTTAAGCATCACATATCATAACCTTATTTCACAAATTAAGATCTAAAACTAATTTACAATTTTTTTGTAATTTTTGTATAATAATTTAATTTGCCATAGTAAAAATATCACAAATTTTTACTTTAGACTCTTTTATAACGCAAATGCGATAAGTGTCACCTATCTGTCTATAATTGCTACAAAAAATGTAATGGATTATAATGCAGAATAAAATTATGAAATTCCTATAAATCTTTAATGTTTCTTCTATAATTTTTAAATAGACATGGTTTTTTCTTAAAAAATAATTTAATTAAACCAACCTTCTGTAAGGTTATGTTTTTTTTATTTATAGAATATTATGTTTTTTATATCTATAATACCAGGTTTTTTGTTATCTACAATTTTTGATTTTTAGAAAAATTTTGCTAAGCAATGTGATTATCAGTATTTTGCTCACAAGATAGCAATAATAATTATGTGAACTGTATGTACAGGACACAATAATTGATCAAAGTTTTATTTCTTATCCAGAGTAACTGTAGTAAAAGAAAAAGAAAGATAAGTTAAAAAAAGTTTGAGTATATTATATAATATTATAATAAATATGTATTCACTTAAACAATAAAAAGATAAAAATAAAAAATGTCCCCAAAAATAATTATTACATCAAAATTTTCTGGAAACGGTACTGGAGAGAATAATCAGAAAAAATAAAAAAAATTCCATTGATTGAAGCAAAATTGAAGCGAATTCCAAAATTTTTAAGGGTGATGAGAGCAATTTAAAGTTGATTAACAAAAAATGAAAAAATATATGACGAAATTCATTGAATTTGTTAAGTTTGAAATAAGGTTTAAAAAATGTAGGGAAACTTAAAAAGATTTAATGCAATGCCTAACAATTTTGAATTTAATAGACTTCATAAGAACTAAAAGAATTTTTAAAAATCCTTTAAAATCCATTGAATTAATTAGAATTAAGTCAAACTCGAAGATTCTAATTTATATTTAAAAACTCAGAATGTTTTAAATGCCTTTGTATTATAGAAATCGATGAAAAATACTTTAGAATCTTTTCTAATTCCCTATGATACTTCAAATTCATTGAAATTTTTTGAAAGCCCTTAACAATTTTTAAAGATTTTCAAAATGCCTAGAAATCTTTCGAAATTAGCTGAAATATTTCAAATTTATTGATATCCCGTCAAGTTAATAAATCAATTTAAAATTCTTTAAAATCTTTATCAATATCCTAAAATAATTAACAATTATAATCTATTGAGGTTCCTCAATAATTTTTAGAGATCTTGTAAATGTTTTCGAATTTTTTAAAATACTTTAGAAAGATTTCAAAGGTCTTGAAATGTTTTAGAGTATTTTAAAAAATTCGAAAGCATTCCCGAGAGCTCTAAAAATTATTAATGGAATTTTTAAAAACACCCTAAAATTTTTGTAATTATTAATAATCTGATAAAATTGGCAAATCGCTGTAATCTTTTAAACATATCTTAAAATTTTATAATATTTCTTGAAATTTTATTAAAATACCTTCATATCTTTTTAAATCCCTTGAAATCTTTGATGTCCTCGGAAATTCATTTAAAACATAATCACCCCTTGAAAATGCCTTGAAATCTTTTAAAGTGCCCTAAAATATTTTAAATTCTTTAAAATGTTTTGAACTCCTTTAGCAGTTTTTAAGCCTCTTTAAAATTTCTTGATTTTTTTTAATATTCTAAAATCTTTCAGATTCGTTGAAACACCTTCAAATTATTGAAATCTTAAAAAAGTTCTTTGGAATCGTATTAAGTATACTTAGATACTTGGAAACTTTCAAACAATTTTATAAGTTTGTTGAAATTTTCAAGAATGTCCTAAAATATTAAAAAATGATTTTGAATTGCTTCAAATTCTTAAAATTTAGACAATTTTAATACCTAAATTTATTAGTAATTAACCCAAAGGTTCATTTTTTTAAAGATCTTACAAACGCTATTTTAGAAAAGAATGACTAGAAGAGACTGTGAAAATCCTGATTAATCTTGACAGTTACTTATAGTGCTTTTTGTAGAAATCTCCTAACTTTCGAAATTTTTTGTTATCCCTGACATTTTTCTGATTTCCAGGTTTTTTTCGAATTTTGGCCATCCTGGTTCCAGCTCATATATCTGCGTAATAAATTCACCCAGATTTTGACACTTTCGGCTCACAGTAAATCGTGATAGCACTATCACTAGGATTTGTAACGCTGTTATAAATTGCCAGCTTCCGGAAAATACTACAAGTATTTATATGGTTTAACTGCCCCATTGAGAGTACATAGATCGAACAGCTTTTGTCATTTAGCATTATCCCCGCAACATCGCTACCGAAGGGTGACTTTCAAATTTATTATGCGCTTAATCAAATTTTTTTAAACTAAAGAGGCAAAGAGATTGCAGCCATCTCGTAGGTTTTTATCATTTAAGATAGGTAGAGCGCTTTTCTCGTTTCTAAAATGGTTTAATGAGTGTTATTCATTATTTGTTAATTAATTTATTTTTTAGGGTGTCCCTTATTTTTCAAACTTAAAATTATTTTTCTCCCAGGAGTGTGTTTCGTTTCCATGACCAACAAAATTATGCGCTACCGAGTTTAGATAAGTCGATTATTACTAACCTCTGCCACACATCCCTTGAAGTTTTCTGTATGATTACATTGCAGGGAAATGTGAAAAAAACTTTAAATTAACTTTCTCAGTTTCCTTAAAATCTCCCACTCTTATCCTTTCCCCTCGCCACTTTCCACGCATTCAACTACTTCTCTTCGCAGCAATTCACCCTACGCGACTCTTCTCCAGCTTCCTCCTATTCTACTTCCCTTCCTTCTCACTTCTCCAGCTGAAACTCCCCTTGTTCTACTGCCCATATTCAACACTGTCCTCCCCTCTGTTGCTCACCCTCACTTAAAGTCACTTTCCCTGTTTCACCTCCATAATTTATCCTCACTACTCCTATTCACCAACCCCTTATTTCTTCGAAATTCTTTTACTTCAACACACTTTATTTTCGTGCAATTCTCCTACTGCCTATCCCATGATCTCCTCTTATTTGTTCTACTTCACCTACTTTCCCTCGCAACATTTTCCGTACTTCATCTACTTCACCTCCCCTTCCTTCCCTTACTTACCCTCCCCTCATTTCCTCTACGTTAGCTCCCTTGATTTTCCATACTTAACTCCCCTCATTTCCCCTACTTTGTATACTGTACCATCATTCATGTCGCCTCACTTTGCCTACTTCCACTCCCATAATTTCGTCCCTCTTATCTCCGGAAAAATTTCTACAGACGAAACTCGGCGCTAGGGACCCTGTAGTAAGGGACGCGCCATGTGGCCATGCGGTGGGGGAAAATGGAACGGAAGTTGGAGCCAGCGGTAGAAGACGCGAGATATTCAAACGTCAATAAATAATATACCTGAATCGAGTATTCAATCGGATTGAGAAAATCAAAGTAATTAATGGTTTTGAAGTTAAAAAATAGACAATAGTAATATTTATAAAATAAAAACAAAAGGGAATAGTTATAGAAATTCCTACTGTAAATAAATTAACAACCCACTGTGTAACTCACGCAGTAGGAAAAAATGTAAAAAGAAAAAAACTGTATCTATGTGATTATGTGAAGTAAAGAATATACGAATGTTAGCGCCAAAGGAAAATGCTCCTAAAGCTGTAATAATTATTTTAAAATCGTAAGGTACTTAATTACATACATAATTAATATATTAACAGAAACGTTTTAGATTCAGAAATTGTATAACAAGAATCTATTTAGAATGAATACTATCAAAAATGCTGTAATCAAATTTTCTCTTAAATAAATTAATTTTTTACGATAAAAGGAATTTTTAACAAAATAATAAAATCCTCGAAAAAAGATGAAATTTCGATTAGAAAGTTTTTTTTTCTACCAAGAATGACGAATTTTCAACAAAATTATGAATTTTCTAATACTGTATGAAAACAGATGAATTTGTTTCCAAATAGTTCAATTTTTAACGAAAAGAGATCGATTTTAAAACAAAAGGATTAATTTTAAATAACTGAACCTTTAATGATAAATATTAATTTCAACCAAGAAAATTACTTTTCTACCAAAAATTATGAATTTTCTACAAAATCTAGAAAGTTTCAAACAAATATATGATTTTCAACTTAAAAATATCATTTTTCAACCAAAAGTAATATAAGTAGATTTTACCATTATAGAAATTAATTAAAAGTATATATGGAAATTTGAAGAAAATAGTTGAATTTTCAATCCAAAAGGTTTGTTTAAAATAGAAAGAGATGAAGCTTCAATTATGAACTTAATGTTAAACGAAAAAATGGGATGGTTCAGTTTTCAGTTAAAAAAAATAATTTTCAATTTAAAGAAGTGTAATTAAAAAAATCTGAGTTCTCTACCAAGATAGATTGTAATTAAAAGTATCAATAATTTTTTAACAAAAAATAGAAAAGTTAAATTTTCACTTCAATAAATTAATTTTGAAAAAATAAGAATTGTCAAAAAAATTGTTGAATCCTCAATCAGTAAGATGAATTTTTAAACAAGAAGATTAATTATCTGCTAAAAAATACGAATTTCTAACATAATTTATAAATTTTTCAACAAAGAGTTAGTTTTTTTAACTAAAAAAGATCACACTTTATTTAAAAAATTTAATTTTTTACCAAAAATGTCATAGTTGAATTTTCTGTTCAAAAAATTAATTTTCACCAAAAAGAACAGTGTTATAAATATTATTTTCAAAGCATATCGAATCCATTTCACACTAGACAGGTTCTGCATTTCAGATCGTTGAATAGATCAGGAAGGAAATTATGATGTTTTGAGATTAAATTTTATGAGAACTATTTTTTCGTTATAAAAAAAATTCTATGTTCAAAAGATTAATTTTTAACTAATGAGGTTCATGTTTAACAAAAAAGACGAATTTTCAATCAATTACTTTATTTTTAATCATTCCTCTAATTGTTTTAAGGTTGAACGACCTTTTACAAATTGATTTTTTGGTTAAAGAATTATTATTTTAGTTTAAAACTTATTTCTGGTCAAAAATTTAAAAATTTGTTCGAAATGCACTTTTTAGTTCAATTCAGCCGTTGTTATTTCAAAATAATCATATTTTTTAGTTTTTGGTTGAAAATGTATATACTTATTTAAAAGTTTAACTATTTCGTTAAAATGTTATGTTTTTGGATGAAAAAGTAACTATTTGATTGCAAATTCGTTGATTTTTTTAAACTGAAAATTAAGCTTTTTCATTTTCAGTGTAAAGGGGTTTGTTAAAATTTTCATTTTTTAATGAAAGATTTGCATTTAAAACCAAATAGTTTAATATTAACCAAATAGTTAAATTTTCAACCTACAAATATAAATTTTAAACTGAATGGCCAAATTTTCAAACAAAAAAGATTAATCTTTAACCATGAATCTTAAACTTTGAAGATTTTATGAATAAATAAGTATTTTAAATGTTTTAAACATAAGACACGATCCTTGAATAAACTTATTAAACATGATTGCACTATTCGCATAACAAAGCGCAAAGCTGTAGCCAATTTTGGTATAGTATCTTGATATGGAACGGAAGTGTCTCTCTCTTCTCGCTCGACCAATCCGCAGTCAGCTGCCCAGGTGGCGCGTCCCTTACTACAGGGTCCCTACCCGGGGCTCGAAAACGCAAACAATCATATCATATCCTGTTGTATTCCCGAAATTAGAAAGAATTTTTTCACATAAATAAGATAAAGAATATACTTAGAAAAATATAAATAGGTATTGCGAGATCATAAGTGGTCATAAAAGGTTGTTTAGTAGATCAATCAATGGGTCTCAGAAATGCAAGCAATTATTAAATGTACAGTCTTGTTGTATTCCCAAAATTAGAACATTTTTTCCTATATTAGGAAGATAAACAATATAGTTAAAAAATTATAAATAGGTATTTTTACGTCATAAGCTATCATTAAAGAGTTGATTAGGTCAGCAGAGGAGCCTTAAAAATGCAAGCGATTATATGATATACAATCTTGTTGAATTCCGAATATAAGAAAAAAATTTCCCATCCTAAGAATATAAACAATATACTTCGAAATAGTGTAAATGTGGATTGTTCGATCTTAAAAGGTCATGAAATTTTCTTGAATAGGTCATTAAATGCGTCTCAAAAAAGCTAAAAATTATATCCTAAAGAATCTTCTTGAATTCCTAAAATTAGAAAAAATTATTATTACACTATTGAGCCATTTTCCTTTCGGGGTAGGCGTGACTCACTCGGTAGGGGAAGTTTTCATATAAACAAGATGGACAATATATTTACAAAATATATAAACAATTTTCTCCAAAGTTCATTAATCGGTACTAGTAGGTCACAAAAGGTTTAAAAATATATTGATCGATGCGTCTGGATGACGCGAAGAAATATATTTAATACAGTATCGTTGCATTTCGTAAATCAAAATAGTTTTTCTCATATATACATGGTGAATTGTCTTTCTAATGTCTAAACGCAAAAAAGGTATCACTTCTGTCAAAAAAATTGACAACGAATAAAGGAAAAACTATAAATAAATAATATTCAAATTGTGTGAACTTTATGATTAACAATTAATAAATAAAATTATTCATTTTATTAATAATAGAGTTAATGAAAATAACTTACCAAATAAGCTTAAGCACTAAAAGGTCCTTTTATTTTTTTCAGATGCCTGAGTTAATACTTCATTTTCTTTTATTGTGATTTTAAGTTCCGAAAATTTAAATGAAACTTCTTCAAACGAAAGTATGTGCATCGCCAGAATAATGAGGTACGCTTTTAATGCAGGAGTAACAGAAATGTTTTCCTACAAAGCAAAGAGAGGAAATATTTCACGAAAAGAAGAAACAAGATGAAAGAGCATAATTACCCCTTGAGGGTATTAATAAAATAGAGAGAAAATTATTTAATGGATATCTCGATTTTTTAAATACTTTATTCGGTTCGCTCATGAGGAAACACTTTTTATAATGTTTGAGAGTAAATGAGATTTTTCTTCCGTTCTGAATTTTTTTAACGAGAGTTTTGAATGGAAGAGAGTTAAAAACTGAAAAACTCAATGTGATGCACGCGAGAAGCGGTGCAAATAAAAATTTTTCTTTTTAAGTGAAATTTTCTTTATGAACATCTTAAATTAATGCTTTTGACATATTCAAGTGAGAAATAAAAATATGCACAAACATTTCTAAATATTTTTTTTAAATTCATTTTTATACCAATGCCTTTTGCAATCACTGAATTCAGTCGGTCGTGGCCACTCCACTCAGTTATGTAATCGCAATTGAAAAGAAAAAAAATTAGGGAACACGTTAATTAAAAAAATATTTATCTGTAAATTCTGAGAATATTCAAAATTTCAAAATATTTCTACTTATTTTCAGGCTTTGAAGTATAAACGCAAAATTCTAAAAAGCGGATGCATCATGACGTATAAAAATGTAAAAATTGGTTCATTGCCTTCAAAATAGTTTTTCGGGTTTTTTTTATCGCCGATTGCGAATTTAAAGTCTGAATTAAAAAATTTTAAAAGACGAATCCAATATGGTGGCGAGAAAATAAAAAAATTCTTCTCGTAGTTTCAAAAACGGTACTCAGGGTTTTTAGGACGCTGATCACATGTCTGAAGTCAAAATAAAAATTTTCAAAATGGCGGATGCAATACTCGTCCTCCATATTGGATTTGCTAAGTTTAATTTCTGAATTTTGACTTCTTAATTTGTAATCAGCGACCCAAAACTCCGTTCAAAATTCATCCTTTTAGTTAAGAATAAATTTTTCAACTAAAAATTAAATAATGTGCTTCCATTTTAATTATTCTTATTAAAAATTCATATCATAGTCAAAAGAAAACTTTTTGTAAAAAAAATGTAATTATTTGAGTACGTTAAAGAGATAATTAGATGTTTTGAAAATAATAAAAAATAATTTTAAACTGAAAAAGATTTTCAGACATTTAAAACTTTTAAAAACCTTCTTAAAATTTTTGAAAGATTTCAAGAGAATAAGAGAAATTTCTTAAGATGCATGGGACATTTTTTTATTATTTTCTTTTTAAACAAATTAATTCTAAGATATTATTTACACAGATTTTCAAAATTTTTGAAAAATTTGTAAAATTAAAAAATAATAATATAATATGGATTATAGTAGATTAATTATAGTTTTCGATTTGAAATTAAAGCATTTTTTGTTGAAATATAAACTATTAAATTTTTCGCTAAGAATACACCTGTATTGGTCAAAGATTCAAATTTCTAGCTGAAAATGTAGTTTTCTGTTGAAATTTTGATTTCACAGATTTCAAATGTTTTTAAAAGCACACGTTATTTTTGTTGGTGAATACAACTATCCAAAGAATTTTGAAAAAAATCCAGAAATTTATGAAATTTCAAGAAATTTGTGAAAAATTGCTACATTGCCGGAAATTTTAATGATCGAAGTTTTTTCGGTAACTTCTGGTAATTTATAGTTAATTTTGGTAAGGAATATTCAATAAATTTAATAAAATTCATTTGTCAAATTTTTTATTATTATCAATACAATCTAATCTGTACATTCATACATTTTTAGTTTTCTTTGCAGCCCACTTTACCGCACTTTTTATAGCATTTATTTGCTGAACCAACAGCTAATTCTGCGTCGCTTCTCATTCCATTAATAACGCCAATAACGCAATTTTTCGCTTTCTGTAAAGAAGAAAAATTATTTCTTTCCAGTATACACTATAAAATGGGACAATGGCAGTATGAGGTAAAGCAGTACATCTGCAATTTTCTATTTCATAACTTTACATTCCTTTTTATAGAAAAATATGGTGTCCCACTTTACCCCACAAAGTCTAATGAGCTCCGTTTTCAAAAGAAACAGGCATTGTGGAATAAAGCAAGACACCCTACATTTTTTTATCCTGACTTAATATTTCTTTTTATAAAAATCGACTGTTCTAGTTTACCCCATACGAGCCAATAAACTCCGTTTTAACAAAAGCAATGTGGGGTAAAGCGAAACACAGAAAATTTTTTATTTCATGGCTTGATATTGCTTTTATAAAAAAAACTAGTGTTAAACTTTGACTTTTTTTGCTTGTTATTATCAATAAGCTAGTGATTTTTATTCAAATATCCAAATATTTATCTTTTGTAAACAGTGAAATTTAGGATAATATCAGATTGATTTTCACAAACACAAATTGAAGAAAAATCAACTATTATTTGTAATTTTACAAAAATATTTTAACAAAGAACCGTACTTTTTTATTGAAAATAATTTGAGGGGCTGCTAATCAATTATGTAAAGTCTTTCGAGTGAGGAAAATTGAACTACTTCGTTAAAAATTAATTCTATCAGTTGAAGATAACTTGGTTGATAAATTAACTATTATCTTAAAAGTCTTCTTTCCTTTTTTTCATAATTTAACTATTTTGATCTTTGTAAAAAAAATGTTGATTTTCATAAAAATTCAATTTGGTAGGAACTTAAAATATTTGGTTGCAAGTTGAACTACTTTGTTAAAAATTAATTTTCTTATTCGAATATTTATCAACTCAGTTAAATAATCGTTCCTTTGGTAAATAAATCGACTAATTGTTAAAAAATTACTTGAGAATTTCAAATATTTAGTTGAAAATTCATGTATATAAAGATTTTTTTTCATTAAAATAAAAATATTTTACTAGCGATTTTTTAAATATTTTAAGAAATAAGAATGTTAAAACATAAACCGTTGCAGTTTTGTTGAAAATTGATCTCCCTAGGTTGCGCATTCAACTCCTTGGTGGAAAGTAGAAGTGCTTTCTTAAAATGTCATTGTTTTTGTGTAAGATTTATATTTATTGATTTCAAATCGTAGATTTAAAATTCTTTATGTCTTACGGTCCAATCGTAAATCGAAAAAATAAATATGAGTCAAAAAAACATATTTTTTTGAAAAAATTTAAAAACAATTTTTTTTTTTTAATTTCATATTTCAAATTTAAACTCAATTACGCGCATCCACATCAGTGGTTTTCAATGGAAACTTGCCTATCACATCATCGTTCATTACGTATTCCTCATGTATTTCTAAAACTGTCAATTTCTGTTCGTCCGTCCTAACCTACGCCAATTTTGTTTTTCTCGTACAATTTTAAAAAATGTAGTGTAATCGATTGAAGTCTCGAAAATTTTTTTTTGAGACTTCAAAAAAATGACTAAATTTTAATTAATTTTCTTAAAACTATTGACTCAAATGTTCCTTTTTTTGACTGAAAATTGATCTGTTTGAATATTTAAACTACCATCAACTCAGGTAACAATGTATTCAAATCTACGTAATTATCTATCATATTTGTTCGTACTAAAATTACTAATTTTTATTATAATTATTTAGGTTTAAGAACCTTTGAAAAAGGTACGCATGTGTACTGAAACGTCAGGAAGTTTTGAAAGGAGTTTTTTCTATTAAATAAATATCTGAGTTTCGAAGAACATGCTTTTTTGACTCATATTTATTTTTTTGATTTACGATTGGACCGTAAGACATAAAGAATTTGAAATCTACGATTTGAAATCAATAAATATCAACGGTCGAAGAAAGGATTGATTTGTTTCATCAAATCATTTTACAAGATTTATATTTTAGATAAAAATTAATTTATTTGCTTGAAAATTAAACTGCATTGAATGAAAACTTTTTTTCTCAAAAATTAATTTTTTTCCGTAAAAAATAGAACTCTTTGGTTGTAAATTCAATGAATTAGTTGAATGCTCAACTCTCTGTTTATAAATATATTAGTTTGTTAAAAATTCATATTTTCGTTTTAAAAACGAAGTTTTTTGTAAATGATTTGTTTCTATGGCTTCACGATTCATCTGGTTAGTAAAAACTTAAACTATTTGGTAGAAAATTCAGATTTTTTGTAGAAAAAACCTTATTATCAAAAATGAATTTTCAAATAAAAATTTAATTTCTTGAATGAAAATTAAAATTTTTGGTCTACGATTCAATTATGTTCGTTGAAAGTTCAACTGTATTTGTCGAAAGCTTATATTTGTGGCTGGAATTCATATTTTTAGCAGAAAACTCATATTTACGGGTTAAAAACTTCAATGTTTCTGGCTTTAAAATTTAAAACAAAAGTATAAAGTAAAACTATCTGGTTGAAAATTCAAGGGGGGGGGGGCGTGTGACGTGTGATTAGTAGCAGGTATATCTTTTGTTTAAAATAGATGATAAATTATATTTCGTATATGTACCTTACATCCGTCCAATTCAGTAAATCTAGCATCGGCATATGTCTTGAATGAGACCTTAAAATCTTCCCAACAAGGACCTTTGCCTCCAGTCTGAGCCTAGTGAGAAAGAAGAGAAAAATAAAAAATTCTTTTGATTTTTTCAATATTGAATACGTATTTAGCAATGAGAAATTATTGTCTTGAACTGACCTTAACGTAAGCCTTTGTTTTATTTCCGATGTGCTTCATCATATCCTCAGGTTTTTTAGGCTTATGCAATTTATTTGCGAAGACTGCCTGTAATAATCGAAATTAATGAATTTTAGTAAATTTAAAAAAAATATTATTAGGTTCTACTGTAGAAAAAGGCTCTAAAAAAGAATTCCATGCTGAAATATAAAAATAGAAAACCCTTTCATTGATTTTATTCTTCTAATCACACGAACCCCATTTTTGAAGCATGATTAATTTCGGGAAAAGTATTAGATTTTTGGTTAGAATATAAAAAAAACTTTGAGTGTTGAAAACATTTCGAAAAATCTCATAAGTTTATGATCGCTTATTTTGAAATTATAAAATCGGCATTTGATAATTTTGATTTTAAAAAATGTTTGATAAAATGTTGACTCACCGTGGTTAAACATAACACTAACAATACAGTAAGGAAATACTGGCATTTAAGATTCATGGTCGTATCTTTGAATAGAAAATAATCGAAAGCTGCAAAAAATGTTAGCATTTTATAATAGAGAAACAAACAAGTAACTTACTTAGTGAAAGTTTCTTATCATATTTCAAAATAGGAGCAATAAATATGCATAAAATAAAAGAAAATTTGTTTGAAGGGTTAAAAAATATTACAAAAAGACATGCATATCCTTATTTGATGGTACTAATAAAAATATTATGATATTATCATATTATTGCATTAAATTAATATCTTACCTTCAGATTCTGCGTTTAAAAAATTTATGTCACAATTTATCAGCTGGTTTTAAAGTTAAAAATAAGCTTGCAAGCTGTATCTTCAACTTGAAATTCAGTTAAATTATTACTTACAGATTAAATGTTGCTCTTTATACATACCTTCGACGCCTCAAAAAAATAAGGATGACTTTGGAAAAAATCTTGAATTTATAGTTCGATAGATAAAATTCAATTAAAGTAGACCGCTTCAACATATTCCTACAGTGTGAAAATATTTTCAGAAATAAAAATTTTCCATGATGCAAGATTATCAGTGCCAAGGCTTCATTGATAACATTTGTTACAAAATTGAGTAAACCGTTCTTTAAAGGGGATTAAAAAAATATTAAACGTAACAAATATTATGAGATTTAAATCTTGTAATTTATATGTGAATAAAAAAGTCAAATTTCCTATGCAATACTGATGTTTTTGTTGTTGTCAAAAATTAAAAATGAGAAGAAGAAAGATTACGAAGTAAAATTTACTATACCGTGATATTGTTTTTTTTTTTAAATGAGCGAATAAAAAATGAGAAAAATGAGAGAAATAAATTTTTTATTACAAATCTTTTGTAAGCTTTATTAATGTCTTTTTTATTTTTCATATTTAAAAGTTTGACTATAATACTTTTGGTATATAATTTATCTTTTACTTTGTGCAAACATTCAGAAGAAAATGTTTTTAAATTGGAGGCAGACTAGGTCTCGTTTACCATTTCCCAATATGACCTTCTTGTTGTTTCAATCGACTTAAAAACGTGAAACTATCACGGTCTTTTATTAAAATTTTATATTTCGCACTTTTACATATTTATAACCTTCTAATATAACTATTATATACAGTCATAAGTAAATTTATTTATTAATAGTAAGCATTTATTTTTTTTCCACTAATTTATTAGAAAATGTCTCAACTAATCGAATTATTAATATTTTTCTCATCTTTGGTGAGTCAATTTTATACTTGTTCAAGCAGATGCTTATTGAAGGAAAATAATTTTGACAAAATTCGCTAAATAATTGCAATTTTCTATGGAAAATAGGAAATATACAACACTGAAAAATTGTTTGAATCAAAAACACATATATTTGAAAAGTAGTGGATAAGGATCCGGAATAATTATTATACTGATCCATATTAACGTTATACTGATCCATTAAATTTTAAAGCTTGCAAACATTTTTATGTTTCTTAACGTTTTTTAAACAATTCAAATGCAATATTTTAAGAATGGAAACGGGCTAGGTCACGCTATCAATTTCTGAAGATGGCCTTCTGATTGCCTCAATAAATTAAAAAATGTTACACAATCAGCCTAGTATTATTCAAATTTTCCATTTTTCAAGTTTTTCATGAATATAACTTTTTTAAATTATTATAGAAGGAACAATTTGACATTTGCCAGGCAATTATTTTTTCACTATACACTTTGAAAATATCTTAACTATTCGAATTAGGAATTTCATACGAATCTTAAATGGCTCAGTTTTCGATAATCCAAACTACAAAATTTCAATAGCGATTGGTTAAACTTTAACCATTTTGATTTAAAGAGATTTTCTTTGAGTACTTCAGTTTATACTTAGTTAGAGTACATTAGTATAATAAAATGATTGTTTTAAAAACCATGTTCAACAGTGTTCAAAATGTATCTTCTTCTGGTTGAATTTTAGTGTTCTTTTTAAAAATTAAAAATTTTTTTAAATTCAACCAATTGGTTAAAAACGAATTTTTGTAAGTTGAAAAGTAGCCTATATGATTAAAGATTGAACTATATCTTTCAAAAATTTTTGTTGTTGTTAAAATTCAACTTTTTGATTTAATAATTTTTTTTGGTTAAAAACTCTATCTTCTAATAAATTCGTCTTCTAGGCTTGGAAATTTTACTTTTCGGTTAAAAGTTAAACAATGTTTTTGACAATTTGTCTTTTTCGCTTAAAAGTTCAACAATTAGTGTTATTTAAAAGAATTTATTTCCCTATTATTATTTCATTTTTGTGAAAAAGTGCCCTAATTTATCATTATTAGAGAATTTGAGACAATGAAGTCTAATGTTTTAATACTTATAATTATTCTCGATTTAGTGCCTAAAATTACTAACAAGTTCTAAGAATTTAAAATTATAGATAGGTTTTGGTTTTCTAACTGAAAATCAATATTTTTAAAGAAAAATTTGGAATAAGTAAAAACTAAACACTTTTAAGATTTTGTTTATATTTTCAAAGAAGGAAAGGATATGTTAAAAGAAAATTCATCAATTAATAAGTAAAGCATTTATTATTAAATTATTAGTCCTATTGATTTCAGGATGGCATGTAGATATTCATTACAAATAAAATTTTGTATGCTAAAGTGATATTTGTTTTATATGAGTTTGATAAAATAAAGAATAAAATTTAAAATATTTCGTCTTTTATATGACTATAGGCTAGAAGTTTTTCTATTGGTCCGATTTTTTCACAAAATAGCTCAAACGGAAGATCATAGTACACCTTTTTTGTTATCGGCCTGTAAAAAATTTTTTAAATTTGAAAATTGTATTCTTTTTTACCACTATCAAGATGTTTATTGAAATTTCTACTTGAATATTGATTCAAAATGAATATTTGATTTTTTATAGAGATATATTTTTTAATCAGCCGGTTAAAATTTAGAAAATTTAAGAAATTCCGTTGTTTTTTGCAAAATTTTGTCGGATTCTTTTGTAGTCTTTTGATTGTCTCTGAAGGCGGCTCCAATAAAAACAGTTAAAATGTGAATCTGTATTGAAAACTGAAATTTGCTTCTTTTTATGTGCCGTTTTCTTTTTAACAGTTGTTAAATATGCAAAAATTATCTTCCCTTAGATTATCAGGGAGGAAGCTTTTCTTTCAGACTTATGTTCTGGGAGTTTTTCCATTATAATTATAAAGGAAAATTTTTTTAAAAAAAGGAAAATTTCGTATATAAAAGCACGAGATTTTACTCAAAAAGAATTTTTTACAATGTGAAGTGCTAGAAAGATAAAAATAGTCTTTACTTTACAGCAGAAAAATACTGTGTTCTAAACGACATTCCAAAGTTTGCAGCTCTCCATTTTTCTTTTAATCCTTCTCCATATTTCAAACTTTAAATTTAAAAATTTTAAATATCTTCATTGTTAAAAAATGTAGACCAATATCGGTAATAATTTGATAAATGAAACTTATTATGTCTCAAAAGATTTAGGGAAATTTTTTAGATTTGAAAACTGTAACGAGAGTATCACGATGAAAAAGAATGCACTATTTTTTTAAGACCAGTTGACTGAAAGCAAGTTCTTGTTAAATTTTAAATAACCTAATAGATCTTTTTTATCAATTATATTATTATTATACCTTATTATTAGTTTTTAGATAATCTGAAGAACCTTGGTTGGTTTTTGTTAATAGACTAATTTTAAAGTAGAGTATACCTAACGATCCAACTACAAAATAACAGTGTAGACTTCCAACCTGCTTGTATTTAAAGTTTCCAGTTCAATTACAGACTGTGAACGGAAACTTCCACCCAATGTAAATTTCCAAGAGAGAAAATCATTAAAGATCACTCATTAAACTTTGACCTTTGATCACTAGTGTAACAGTCCACGAAGTAAGGTTGCAAACAGGACTGTTTGCTTCCTCTAGAACCAATTTCAGCAAGTCATACAAATCTTTCTCTACATATGACATTCACTAATTCTCAAAGGTAACAAAATGCTTCTATCAGAAAATTTTTGGCTGTAGGAATATACAGTTTTTTTGATTATTGATACATATTGTTCGGGTGACCATCATGATGACCGGAAAAATAAAACTTTTTTGTTTCAGATGTATTAGTTCTTCTATTTTATTTTAGTTGGTTTAAAAATAATTGTACCATTTTTGATACATTAAGAAAAGTTTTCACCCGTGGCCCAAGGAATATTTGTATTATATTTATACTTTTTTTAAATAGCCCTTAGAAAGATATTCTGTTTCTTTCAAAGTTCTTTAAATAATTTTTTATAAAAATTGCCCTATAATACTGCAGAAATATCGCACGAATGTTAATTGGTTTCTTTATTTATTTAATGCCAGTTTAAAGTCTATTCTTGAGTCATTAAAATTGCTTTAGTAAAAAAAAATATTGGAAATAAAATATCAGAAAATGAGTCTGCGATACATGCTGAGTAGTAATATTACCTGACACAAACTATAACAAAACTTCAAACTACAAAATAATTTGCAATCAATCAAGGCTGAAAAAATATCAAACGTATGAAAAAAACATTATAAATTTTCATCCCCCTATAGAGGATAATTTTTTTTTTCTTTAAATGGTATTTTCCTGAATAAAATAAGACAACAATTCTTTTTAGTAATACCTATAAACATTTTCTTTTAATAATTATTGCTTTTAATAAGCCATTTGTCACTTTGACACACATAAACAAATAATTAACACTTTTTAGCGTTTGACAGCCTTCAGCCACGGGTTATACATTTTTTTTAATATATAAAAAATTTCAAAAATATTCTCACGCCCAATTAAAGAAGATACCAATGAGATTTTGAATTTTTAAATTTTTCAAATCTTGTACGTTCTAAATTCAATGTGTTGTTCTAAATTCACTTCAGAATTAATGATTTCAATCAATTTGGTTAATGTTATTTAATTATCTTCAAATCACTCAAATTGTTATGAATATATATATTGATGCCATCGGATTCTCTTGAATTTTCTTAAATGCTTATAAATGCGTTTTAGTTTTTCTATAATCAATTAAATATTTAGGTTTCTTTAGGAATTTTTTGCAAATTATTTAAATTAATTGGAAATTTACCCTAAATTCATTTCAAAATTGAATTTTTTAGAATTAACTTTAATTTTTATTAGTATCCTCGACTACGCTCAATGCATTTTATTTTTGCTCTTTTAATCCAACCATAATTCTTTTAAATGAGGAATTTCATCAAACTTTTTCAATTCCCTAGCATTTTCTAAATTCACTTTCAACAATTTTGATTAATTTTGTATATATTTTTTTATTGTTTTCAATTCACTTGAATTTAAATGAATTTCATTAAATTTTGTTTCAGTTTCTTTATATGCTTCTAAATTCACTTGAATTTAATTCAAATCATGATGTTTTAAAATGATATTCTCTTAGATTTTAGAACTCTGTTGCATTTACTTGAACTGTTCTTAATTCACGCTGATTTATTTTTAATTCGTCTTGGATACATATCAATTACATTGATTTTTCATGAATTATCTTAAATTCTTACAAACCAACCCCAGCTTGACTGAAATTAATTAAATATCTTGAATTAAAAAAAATAGTATGCGATTTACTTGAAATTATTTGAAAATCTTCCTAAATTCTTTTTGAAACATTTGAATTCTTCTACATTCCCACGAATATACTCAATTCAATTGATATTTTTTTAATTCACCCTGAAATCTTTTGAATTGGGTATTTCATCCAATTTTTTCAATAGTATAGATTTTTATAATTCACTTCAAAATTAATAATTTCAATTAATTGTTTTAATATTTTATAGCTGTATTCAATTCGCTTGAATTTTAATAGATTGTTTTTTTTTTTACTTTTTTGTTTCTATGATTCACTTAAAATCTGTCGATTTTTTTTAAATTTCGTTTACTGGCAGTTGAATGAATTTATTCAAAATTTCTGATTTTTTAAATTTCGCTTGATTTACTCCAGTTCTTCTAAATTTTAATAGCCTACTAAATTTCTACTAAAATTTTACTGCTATGAAGGGAATTTATAAAATTGCTTTGAATTAATTTGATTTTGTTTGGATCAACTTCAATTGTAATGTACATCTAATTCTTCTTGTTTCTCTTAGATTTCTCTAAATACTCTTGAATTTTATTTGATTCATTTTTATTTTATTTATTTTAATTCAATTAAATTCTGTTGAATTTTATCAGCCTTCAAAATTCCGTTGATTATATTCACTTCTATATTACTTAAATCAATAGAATTTTTTGTATTTTTTAAAATTTACTTGAATTTTACTCAAGTTGTTTTAAATTCAATCTTAAATATTATAAGTGCATTCTGAATTTATTTAAATAAATTCTAAACTAAGTTCTAAACCCTAACGGTTGTCTGCAATTAAAAATATTAACTACGTCAAATAATCCGCACCAGATAATTATTTGGAGTGTATATTAAATATAAAAAAGGGACGGTTTACAAATAATTATATGAAAATAACCATTTCCAGCATCACGAATAACTTTCTGATCCTTTGTAACAAGCTATCTCATAAATTTAACCGAATGAGATTAATTGTATTCATGACTGCGTATACAAAGAATTATTTTATATACAATTGTGGTGAAAATAATTTAATCTAATTTAATTCGAATACTATATTATCCAAAATGTAAATGTAAATAAAAAATGTAAATAAAAAGTTTCAATCGACTTTATAATTGAAAATAATTAATTTTTAACTAAGCGATAAGTTGTTAATCCAAAAGAACGAATTTTGCTACCAAAAGATATATAAAATTTAACAAAACGAATCATGATTAACAAAAAGAAACAGTTTAATTTTAAATAAGATATTTAAATTAAATTCTGTAACTGAAAATGGTCTTTCCCTTTTCGACCTGTTAAGCGACTGAAGAGATTTCAGTGGTAAGAGCACCCGGCCAGCAATCCTAGTTGGACCTGTGGTTCGATTCTTAGCGGAATTTAAGGGGAGGGATCTTTTTTGTAGATAAAATTTAATTTGAAAATTAAAAAAACGAAAAAATCTGAATTTGAGGGTTATCTTAAATAGCAAGTGTAGATTTCAATCCCAAAAGATATATAATATTTCATGAAAATAAATGATCATTTTTTAACAAAATAATTTGATTTTAAATTAAACGATCATCTTTTGAACCAGAGAGTAAACTTTTATACAAAAAATATATTAGTGGACATTTCTATTAAACAAAATTAACTTTAAATAAAATAGCAGAAATTTGAACAAAAAATATAATAGTTCACTTTTTAATTTAAAAAAAAGTTAACTTTATACCAAAAAAAAATTTGGAATTTTCTGCGAAAAAAAGGAAGGGGTAAAAAGGGAAAAACAGATTTTCTTAAAAGGGATAAAATTGATAAAGCAAGTGTGAGCGTGCCAACGGTGCGCGAATGTTAATCAGAGCTTCGGCAACAGTAATTTGGTGGCTGTGAGTTCTCTTTTGTTAAAGCTCTTTCGGCTTTAACGAACACATTCTTATCACGTATCTCGTGCTTCGCTCTCCAGTTTACCTCTGAAATTGTATAGCATTCCCATAAATATATATTTTTATAATTCTCATCATGTACTTGTATTAAAACTGACGAAGTTTCGTTGCCTTGTTTTAAAAAATTGCGCATTCTTTAAAAAAAATTATTGATAAACATTTCATTTCAACTTTTGTCGTTTTTCCATCAAATGAATTTGCTAATATCCAAAGTTATTTGTATGATTTAAACGTACACATACGGTGTAGGGTTTCAAAGATTTGAAGAAATTTAAAAATATTTTTTGCAATTCATTTTGAATTCACTCCGAATTATTATTGAATTATTCTAAATTCTTTTGAATTCTTCTAAATACACCTTATTCTATTCATTTGATAAATGTTTTAAAAGTTTTTGTTTAATTAATATTGAAGTGTTTAAATATCACCCTACATTTGGAGGTTATTGATGAAATTTGTTTCAATGCTGTTTAATTTATCCCAAATAATTTTTTTAAATATTATATTTATTTTTGAAGATACTCACTTATCACTATTCAATTTCTTCGTATAAAATTTTTTTTGGGAATCGGTGTGAATTAGATTCCTTAAATATAAAAAATCTGCTTTCAATACTTTAAATTATAATTTGTTTAGTTTTCATGTTGAGAATTTAAAAATATAAATGTGGAAGAAGCCTTTTTGATACTCAGGAAAAAACTGGTAAATTTGTATATGTTATAAGTTAAATAAACGGGCTGTCATATGAAAAAATGGGTGAAGAAAATGTTGTAGCTACATTTTGGAATATACGCCTCAATAAACATTTTAATTTGTCTTGTGTGATTTTTTAAACATTCAATTCCATTATTTTTAATGTTATTTTTTACGATTAAAACGAAAACCACGTATTTTATAAAAAAATTAGTTGAAAACAATTTTTAGACTTTTTTGGCTAAAACAACTTTTGTGAATTCATTCTCTCGTATCTTCTATACGTTTAACAAAAATTTAATTTATATATTTTCAATATTATTTTATAAGTAAAACAAAAACCACGTATCCAATAAAAAAAATTCGTCTCGTTATTATTTTTCCTATCTTGCATAATTTGACCGCAAAATGCAATCTTTGATTTTTGATTATTTTTTGTACGGTCAAAATTAGAATTCTTAATTTTTCAAAAAAATTCAAAAAGTTTTTATAATAATCTTGTAGCGCTATCGAAAATTTAAATTTTTCTTTTCTCGTCTTTTTTGTATAACTTGCGTTATTTGGCTAAAAACGTTAATCTTCGTGTTTACCAAAGGCCAAACTAATAGAATGATATTTTTAAAAGTTATCGTGCTCATAGACAGACAGTGGGGTAGAAAAACTGACAGACATACATATATACAGACACATTCATAAAAACTTGTTTTTCGGATTCAGGGGGTTTCGAAACGTGGACATTTGAGAAAAACCAAGGGGGTCAAATTTTACACAAATCTCATACCTTCTCTGATCAGAATGTAAAAAGAGAAAATCATGCAAACCTGAGAATGAATCTAAAGTGGTTAACTTCATTCTTCACCATGTTAAATTAAAAACTAGTTTAACGTTCCTGTAAAGGAGATATTTTTGCAATAAAAAAAATCTCAGTTCCATATTTTTAAGAAAACTGACAACCAATTTCGTAAATTGATTGGAGTTATGTGGAGCGAATCTGACTTCGAGTTCCATTTAGATATCACATTGAACGGTGGCATAAATAATAGGGAATTGTAAAATATATTCGATTGAACGTTTCACGATCAATTCCGCCATTATATTTATTCATTAGAGAATTATAGTTAAACAAGCTAAATATAAAAATTTTATTTTTGAGTGTTTTTTTTACAAATTTTAGGGTTTTTTAAATTGGTATTGGTTTTATGTGAAAATTACTTTCGCCAAATTTATCAAATGTCGACGCTTAAACCCCCTGGGTAAAAAAGAATAGTTTATACGTCGGAGTCTGTCTGTCGCCGTTGTCGCTGTTGTCGTTTTAGTATATAAACACGGTCGCATTTTAAGGAATAATTCGATTAGATTTCCCTTTGGCATGCCTTATAAGGACATGAAAACAAAGGGCAAATTCGTTAACTAGCATTTATTGAAAAAAAACTTAAAAAGGTTATAGCATTTTGAGAAATTTTAAGACCACTCTTTAAATATTTTAAAGTTCTTTCTTCAGCTATTTATAGTAGACTAAAATATGAACAATTTATCCCCATTCTTTTTTTAATAAAATAAAAATGACAAAAGTTATAGCATTTTCAAAATAAAAAAAAAACCAAACAAAAATGACCATTTTCAGCCCAAAAATGCGTGATATGGGAAAGCTAGAGGAATAAGTAAGACAAAATTTATTCAACTAAAAGATATAATACAAATTTTTTACAAATATTTTTTTTTAGGAAGACTAGTTTTTTTTTAATTGTAAAAAACAAGATTGAAAATAAAAAATATATTTATATAAATAAGGCAATAAGAATAAGACTGTTTCAATTTCCATGCATATTATGAATTGTAGTGATATACACTTATTAACATGATACATAAAAAAGTACATAAAAAAAGAATTATATTTTATATAAAAGTGATAAAGCCGAAAGAGCTTTAACAAAAGAGAGTTCACAAAAGAAAGACTACAGTTGTCGATTCGTTGATCTTTAATTTTTAAAGGTCTGTGCCTGGATAAATACATCACCGAGCGCGAAGCGCGACAACAAAAAATCGCACGCGCTAGGCCCTGTTTCTGGTTTAAGCTTGATCTTTTTTATTAGGCCTGACACTAAGATATATATACTTTAACATTAAGGGCTGGCCAGAAAACGATTAGTGTATACAAATTAGATGTTTGATGTTGGAAAACATTCTTTTTAAATTAAAAATTTGACTATTCAGTTAAAAATTTTAAGAAGTTTCTTATTTTATCAGACATGTATTATATCTTTTGTAGAAAGTCAATTTTTTCCAATGAACTATTTAACTTTTTTATTTCTTGTTGAAAATTTATCTGTTTTGTTCAAAATTGAACTATTTGGTTGTAAATTCATTTTTTTCAATAAATAAATCGATTTATTTGGTTGACGATTCACGTATTCTCTGAATAATTCGTCCTTTTCTATAATAAATTAATCTCACTGGTTAAAAATTCACATGTTTGTTAAAAATTGAACTATTTTGCTAAAAATTCGTTTTTCTTTGATAAGTAATTTTTTACCTAAAAATGCAACTATTTTAGTTTCGACTAAAAATCTATTATTTTGATTGAAAATTTCTTTTATTTGGTAGAAGATCATGAATTTTTGGAAAATTCGTATTTTTTGTTGGAAAATTAATCTTTCTGGAAGAAAGTTTATCCTTTTTGGTTAAAAAAGCAACTTCTTGATCAAAAATTAATCTTTTTTAGGTTAAGGATGTAATTTTTTTGTTTAAAATTCCTCTTTTTTCGATTGAATTTAATTATTTCCGATTCCATATTAAATTTTCTGTTATTCAATTATTCATTATGACATGCTTTGTTACAATTTACCATTTTCGTATGAATAATCTACAACTTGGTTCAGAGTTAAACCAGTTTGTAAAAAAGTCATCGTTTCAATTAAAAATTGGACTATTGGGTCGTCAATTAACTTTTTGTTGAAAATTTATATTTTCGACTATTTTACTTAAAAATTCAAAAAGTCAGTAGAAAATTTGATATTTAGTTATAACTTTTTCTTTTTGAAAATTGAAGTATTTTGCGGAAAATTCGTTTTTTTGTTGTTGTTGCTGAAAATAATTTTCTTGTTAAAAAGTCATCTTTTTATACAAAATTAAACTTTTTAATTGAAAAGGCAACTGACTGTTATAAATAATATGTTTTCTTTGAAGGTTTTACTGTTTCGTTAAAAATTCTTCTTTGCTGGATCAAAAATCAACCGCTATCTAAAACATTTGACTTTTCAGCCATTTTCGTTGAAGTAAACTGGTTGATAATTTGTTTATTTATTTAAAAAGTTATTTTTTAAGCGTAGAATTTAACTATTTTGTGTTGGGTTCAAAACCTTATCTTCTTCAGTTAAAAAGCAAATTATTTGCTTAAGAATCCCTGTATTTTGTTGATAATTCGTATTTTAGTAAGAAATTAATCTTCTTGGTTGAAAATGTATTTTGTTAAAAATGTAACTACTCTTGTTATAGACACTTGTTTGGTCGAAAATTCAACTGTTATGTTGAAAATTCGTCTCTTTAGATTGGAAATTCACGTTTTACTTTTCGGTTTTTAAATTCAGCTAGTTTCGAGAAAGCTCATTTTTTTAATCCAAAATTTAATGGATTCACTCAAAATGCAAGATCAAAATTTTCTTGCATTTAAACGAAGATTTCAATTTTATTTTGTTTACAGAGAAGTAGCATGGATTACGAGTCCTTTGCGACTATTGAAAAAAGTGTTTCACTTGAATACAAAGTACCTATACCAAAACAAAGTTTTCAAACAAACTGTGTTGATTTTTTTATTTTCACCTCTGCCTTTTGGCAAAGATCTATCAGTGTTCTGTTAAAAGTTTGCAGATTCATTTCGTAGATTGCAGGTTTGAGATTAAATCCTCCATGGATTTTCACAGCGAGAGAGAAAAGACTACACCGATAACGTCCTGATTCGTAAAAGATGGCCGGAGGGATTCAGAGCGAATCAGAGTTTTATTTTACTTTTTTCATACAATTCCAAGTTCTAAACGAATCACAAATCGAATCCACGAATAGGTGACATGTACATGTTAAATGGCTTGAAAATTCATCTCTTGCGTTTAACATTTAACCCTTTAATGAAAAATTGGTTTTCGTTTTCATTTTAAATCAATTTTTTTTTGCTGAAAATTTAACTATTCTATTTTTGGTCACTAATTAAGTGTTGGTTTATACAAACAGGTATTTATGTGGATAAGTAAATTAAAATTATGGAAGCTTAAATGAAGATGCAAAATGTTATGAGATATGTACAAAATTTCACAATGTCCTGATTTCACTCAGCTTTTGTCAATCTTCTTTTTTTCCTTATAATTTTTTTATTAGAATCTTTCAAAATAGAAGGAAGTTTATAAGTCAAAATTAGTCATTATTAATATAGAAAAGATATTTAACTATTATGAACCAGTAACAGTATGTTTTAAAAACAAAAGAAGTGCTATAAATGATAAAGGCCAGAGGTAATAAATTTAAAATTTCACAATATTGCAGTTTAAAATATAAATAATTATTATTCAAAAATTGCATATTAAAAGCCCTAATAAGTCAGTTTTGAATTTGACTAATAAATCATTTCAAACTGAAAAATATTTTATTTGAAAATGACAAGAGTTAACTCAAGAAAGAAAACTAGTTCTAAAGAAAGAGTTGACATTCTAAAATTGAACTTTAGAATTAAAATAAAAAAAGAAGAAAATTAAACTATGTAATTAAAATTGATACGACAATAAATGCATAATTTTGGCAATTTTCAATAGATAAAATAATTTTAGAGTTCTGAATTTACATGTTGAATGCTCAATTAGAAAATTTTTGCCTTACATAGATTTTACTTTTGCAACTAAAGATGATTTGGTTGCAATTGAGAAAGCTTAATTAGCAATTTAAACATTATTAGTTTTTAAGTGATTTGAATTTACTCTGAATAAATGAAATTTCAAAGGGTTTAATTATAAAAAAGTTTTAATCTCGCAATTTTTGGTGAATATCAATTTTTTCATTTTAAAATGGTGTTCGCACTAGTTTCAGGTTGAAGGTTCTGATGTAGATTTTTTTTCATTTTAAGTGTTTTTCATTTAAAATTACTATTTAGTTTGACAGTTTATTTAGCATAATTCAATTCATTCTTTGCTTTCATAAAAATTCAGCTAATAAGTTCTAATGTCAAATCATAATTTCGTTATATTATAACAATTTAAAATTCTAGTATTTCAGAAGCTTTTACTTTAAAAGATTCAATTCAGTTTTAAACATAAAATTGCCAAGTCTTGATCGCTTTTAATCCAGAATCATTCCAATTCAACAGTTTTCAATTTTTAATTCTTTACGTTTGAACGATTTCAAGTATAAATAATACAATTTCAATTCCTCTTAATTTTCAATGATCTAATCCTGAGATATTCAATTTCTAAGGTCTTAATTTGCCCTATTTGATAAAGTTTTAATCTGAAATCAATCAATTTTGTGAATCTTCAATTTAAAATAAAATTGTTTACTTCCCAGTGCTTTGAATTTGAAACTATACAATTTCATTACTCTTTATTATTAAATTGTCAAAAATCTTTTAATTTTTTTTCAGAAGCCTTTAATTCGAAATTTTGCACTGTAGTTAATAAATTTAAAAACATTAAGTTAGAAAGTGTATTTTTAAATTTTCATATTTTTCATTTTAGGAAATAAATATTCAGAGACGTGAAGGTGCGATTTGCGCGCGTGAAATTATTGCTTATCCTATTTATATGATTCAAAGCCAATTGATTTCTTACAGAAGGATTTGCTGATGCTTATCGATTTTTATAATTGATAAGATATTTGGAAAAACTGTGTTTTGCAAAGTGAGTTAATTTCTTTATAAACTGGGACAAATCATGAATATTTACCAAAAGGACCGGGAAAAAACTGGGACACGAAAATATGAAAAATAGTGGCCACCCACGTTTGCTTATTCTGCTCGTTTTCTTTGTTTTGTGATGCCACCTACTGATGTTCATTTTTCGTCTTTAAAAGCTACATAAATAAATGTAAATAAATTAAATTTTAAACTATTATTAGGAAAAAATATAATTAAATAGGACAACGTAAAATAAAATTATTTACTCGCGGTGATAGTTAGCACTTTTGCGATTAATTGGATAGTTTCGTTCGCTTTCATGTCATTTCACTTTAATGTAGCCATATGCATACTATTTCTCGACTCTTGTTAGGAATCATTGATAAATTAAATTATAATATATATTATTTAAAACCACTAAAACTGTTGCTTTTACAAACTGTGACGATGGAAGTTAGAGAAAAGAACAAAGTATCCATTAGAAAAAAAATATCTTTAGGAGTGGCTACGTGGGAGCTAATAGAATAAGCAGTCGCTAAGTAGGGGCAATACTTCCATTTGGAGCATCAAAGTAGGTCCTATATTTAGACTCTAGTGTACAGTACATTAGCCATTAAAATTAAGCTCCTCTTGGCAAAATTGGCATATTATTGATAAATCGAATACAAGAAGCCAGTAACAAATTAGTAGAATGAGGCTCCTAAGTAGGAGGATCTTTATAGTTGCGGATAATGATTCATTATTTCTTTGAGCTTCTACCGCTGCTGCACTCTAAAAGCCTTTTTTTAGATCTTCTTGGAGGGGGGTGGGGTTGATCTGAAGTTCGTTCTAAAAATCTCAACGGCGATAGATATGATGCGAAGCATCAAAAGGTGGAATAAGACAGTCCTAATGATCTTATTTTATCTGAAAGAAGATCATCGTTGACCATGTCGAACGCTTTAGAAAAACTAAATATGACCACAATTATGATCCTTTTATCATCGATAGCAATTTTGAAATTAGTTACAGATTCAGCAGTTGCTGTGTCACTACTGTGCTTAGATCGGAACCCGCATGTGGTAAGTTGCTTGTGGAGTATCCGTTCATGGGGTTCTAAGAAAGCACTAAGAATTTTTTAACCATTTCTTTAACGATCAGAGAAAATGCCCACCTCGAATGATTTATTGTAAACAAGGATTAGGATAGGAAAGCTTTTTAGGAGTGCAAGACGAATCATCTTAATTGATAACCCATCAATTTGGAATCAGTACTATTAAAAGATGAGCTCTTTGGACTCAGAGCATAGGTCCCAGAATTAGATGATGGGGGCAAATCTTCAAAATCCTGATCATTTTTCCTGCCATATATCCTCTTCCCATTTACAGACTGCACTATCTATTATCTTTCTTGTTCCAAATACATACCTTCCCCTACTTCGCTTCCCAATCTTGATACTTCTATTCCTGTCCATCTTCTCTCTCCATAACCCTTTTTAAATACTTTGGTATTTCTTTTTTCTTATTTTCTTGCACGATTAATTATATCTGTGTCCATCAATTACCCCCGATCTTTGTATTATTTTATTCCCCTCTCTCTCTTTTCTAATCCTTCTTATAATTGTCCTAACTCTTACATCTCTCTATTCCTTATTGATTCTTTCGCTCTCCCTACCATTTCGTCTGCTTTCTCTCACTCCCCTCACTTTTCCGCTAATAACTTCTACTTAAACTCACATGACCTTGTTCCCGCTATGGTACTTAATTTATCCCCTTGCGCTTCTTTTCTCACTACATCAGCTTGTTATTTTTAATACAACCTTCTGTGTTGGTTAAAAATAAGTAGTTTTGATAGTAAAGTAAACCATTTGGTCGAAAGTGAACTTTATTTTTGAAAATGAAAGTGTTTTCTAAAAAACGTCGTTTTTTTCAGATTCCAACTGAAATACTTTGGTTAAAAATTAAACTATCTTGTTCAAAATTCGAGAATTTCGTAAAAAAAGACTTTTTAACTACCATCTTTATTAGATTTATCTCTTCCAGGAAATTAATCTTCTGGGTGAAACATTGAATTAGTTGGTTAAAGATTTAATTTTTTTTTCAAAAATTGATTTTTTTGGTCAAATTTTCATTCAATTGATTTTATAATGTATGATATAATTATGTACATAAGTAAATTAAACAAAATTTTGGAAACTGAACCTAGTTTTTAAAAAAAAGAAAGGGTCATAAGCGCACACGTAGTCTCTAAGTCCCGCCTTTTCACACTATAACAAACCATAACAAAATATTTCTCCCCTCCATTAATAATCAAAGACGAGCACTTTATGTCGTAATACTTTAAGCATAGTATCCTCTATAAACGGAATAAACAGCAATTAAGACACAAATATACAAATTTTTAGTTTATTAATTTATTTTTAACAAAAAAATGGGGATTCTACTATGAAAGATGATTTTTAACAAAACAGTTGAATTTTCAACAAAATAATTAAATATTTAAGACAATAGTTTGACTTTCAACCTCAAAAGGTAAATTCCAAACAAAAAAGTATCATTGTTTATATATAACCTTAAAGACAAAAAGGTTCAATTAAAAAAAAATTAATTTTTAACAATTTAGTTTAAGTATTACTCAAGCAGTTAAATTTTGAATTAAAAGGATTAATTTTTAAAAATATCTCTAGTCACAACCAAAGACATGGATTTTCAACTAAAAACCTAAATCTTAAGAAAAAATTCTGTTGAATTTCGCGCTTCACGTTCGGATATTTATTCTTTGCATCTGAAATATTTTAATGAAACTTAGTAAAAAAAATTTCTTTTAGAATGCAGTATTTAGATTCTTAAAATTATTAAAAAACCACTCAACTCTTCGGGGTAATATTGGAATTTTTAATTTTTTTCTAAATTACAAATGATAAGAATGTAAAGAATTATTATAAATATGTATCCCTTTTTTCGATGAACAACTTTTTTCTATCAAATTGTTTTCGTTCCTTTTTTCATCCTTATGCCTTTTTTCCACAAATTAATTTTTTTTATTTTGAATGTTATTTTCTACTAATAAAACAAAAAACTACGCACCCTATGAAGAACTGATTATTTCAAAAAAATTTTGTTCTTTTTGGGATCACAATTTTTTCTCAAAATACTTTGAAAGAACAATGTTTTCTCTTGTTTTTTATATATTGTCCGTTGTTTGTCTTAAGATTTTTGTTTTGATTGATTTTTTTAATCTTATAAATACTGTAACTTTAAAAATGTTCTTTTTATCTAAAAAAGTCATTTGATCAGTTCATTTTTTCGAGACTTATCGTGTTCGCAGACGGACGGCTGGGTGGACAGACAGACGCCATCGTAAAAACTGGATTTTTGGATTCAGAAGGTCTCAAAACGTGGAGTTTCTTTAAAAAACTATGGAATGAAATTTCAGACAATTCTAATACTTTCTGAAGCATATAAGTGCTGAGAATGTAAAAATCGAATTTTTAACCAATAAGAAATACTTATCAATAAAATTGTTGAATTCTCTAACAACTAGTTGCATTTTGAAACTAAAAAAAAAAAATTCTATTAAAACGGATGAATTTTCATTTTGAAAAAATTCGGAAAAATAGATTAATTTTGATTAAATAAACATTCCCGTTTACTTGTCACGATCAAAATATGAATTTTTTAACAAAAAATAACTTTTGATGAAAAAAATTGAATTTTGAACTCAAAAAACGAACTTTTTTAAGCAAAAAGGATGACTTTTTAACAAAATAGATACATTCTTCAGTAAATGGTTGACTTTTTATCCAAGAAAAATGAAATTTGTAATAAAAAGGAATTTTTAATAAAAAATGACCAATTTTTGTTTAAGTTGAACTTTTAAAGATTTCAGTTGATTTTTCAACACCCAAATATAAAATTTGAACCAAAAGTAAATTTTTAACAAAACATTTGAATCTTCAACAAAACAATAGAATTTTTAATCAAAAGTAGGACATGATAACACAGCTGTTTAATTTTCAACTCAACAGTAGCACTTTTAGACAGACTAAGTTTTCGTTTAAAAAAATAGTTGAATTTTCATTCAGTGAAGATTTCAGTTCTCTTTTCAACACCAAAGTATTAAATTCAAACGAAACCTAAATTTTCTACAAAACAGTGAAATTTTCACCAAAACACCAGAATTTGAACTGCTAAATAGTCGAATTTTTTTAGCAAAAATTATGACTTTTGAACTAGGTTGTTAAATTCTCAACTGAATAGTTTCATTTTTGTCCAAGAAAAATTAAAATTCTGTTAAAACAGGTGAATTTTTGTCAAGGCAAGATTCAATATTTATACTGAAAAAATGAAATTTTAAATAAAAAAGACTTTTTAAAAAGTTTTCATCAAGAAAAGATTTCAGTTGATTTATGAGCAAAAAAATACGAATTTTTAAGAACAGTTAAAGTATTTGCGATAAGGGTTGAATCTCTGATCCAAGAAGACAGATTTTAAACAAAAGCAGTGAATTTTCCAACTAAAAATGATGTCTTTTTAGGAAAATTGTTAAATTTTCAACAAATTAATAACTAAATTAATAAACAAATATATAATACAATAGTAAATTAAATATAGTCAATATCAAATAAATAAGTAATAACTAGAAAGATAATCTACATGACAAATTTTGTGTCAATTTACAAAAATTAAGTAAATGAGTGAAGGACGCCTTCCACCTTCTGTAAGAAACGTAATTTGAGTAAGGTCCCTAAGCTTTAATCCACACATGACGGTTGTAACTTTTAGACAACTAGTGTTAACATCTTCTCGCTAGAGCTCTTTGGCCAACATATAAACTCAGCTCTTTTGGGATTAAGTTCTAATTTCCCGTTCAAACATAAGACACAAGTTCGCAGTTTCGGCCAAATATAATCTAAAGCTGAATCAACACTCGTAACCCCAAGGTGCAAGACATAGTGCACTGGGAAATACAACAAATTATGTATTTTCTCTACAAATTTTAATCAGCTATAATTTTTACTAATTTCCATTAGTGACGTAATTCTAGATATGCAATCAGCTAGTTTGCGCTAGATTAAAATTGAGGATTGAGCAAAGAAGACTTGATAAATCCATTTCAGTTAATTTTTTAATATTAAGTGTTATATATTGTAGTTTCGAATTCGTGGATTGAAAACAAATTGAAAATGCACTAGAATAATCATTCTGGCTGTCAAATAAATATAATATTAAAAAAATCTTTTTAATTTAGTACTGTCTATACTGATACTGATTACCCTATTTTTAATTTAGGGAATAACATTTAAGATTTTCGTCAATTATATATCATAAAAAAAGTTTCGAAGAATATTTATATATTTTAGCACCAGAATAATCATTCTGGCTGTCAAATAAATACAATATAAAAAATCCTTTTAATTTAATACTGTGCATACTGATACTGATTACTCTACTTCTAATTTAAGGAATAAAATTTAAGATTTTCGTCAATTATATAATATAAAAAAGTTTTGAAGAATATTTATATATTTTAGACTATTTTTATATTTTCGTATTTTCACATCTTTAATTTTAATTAAAAATGTTTCTCGCTCAAAGCATCCACTATTTATATAAAGCTTAACTTTTATTGATGATTTTTTTATTTAACGTATCTAAAATATACCAAAATCTTTTTAAATTTTATTGAGAATCTTAGAAAAATAAAACTGGTGTGAAAATAAATACAAAGAAATTAACGTTCAAAATTGATATTTATCAATTTGTAATTTAAAAAATAATTAATTAAAAAATTCTAATTACAACATTTTAAACTATAACAGGGGTCAATTGTTTTGATAAACAAAATTATAAAGAAAGTCATATTTACAGACCAGAAATGCATTCAATTCCGCCAAGTTATGACAATTGAAAAAGTTTCTTTGAAACTTTGTTTCCCTCTTAAACTGGAATTTGAAAACTAGATTTAGAACAATTATTTTGTCCCACTCGCAATCAGTTAATGTTAATTATTCTTTTCCACTATTTGGTTGAAAATTTTTGTATTTCGTTAAAGCTTGGTATTATCTGGTAGAATAATAATATCATCGGTGACTAATTTACCTTTTTAATAGAAAATTTAGTTTTTTTGGTTAAAAATTGAACTATTAGATTGAATCTTTCTTTAAAAATTAAATTTTTTTTTTAAACATTTATATTTTTAATTTTTCTTTTGGTGAAAAATTAATCGTTTCGGTTAACGTTTGTTTTACGATTTATTTTCTTCATATAAAAATTCCAATATTTGGTTAAAAATTTCTGCATTTTGTTGAAAGTTTGTCTCATCTGGTAGAATATTAATCTCTTTGGTAACTAATTTACTTTTTGGTAGAAAATTCAGTTCTTTGGTTGAAAATTCGTTTAAAAATAAAAATATTCGGCTATAATTTTATGTGTTTTTGAAGATTTTCCTCTTTTGGTAGAATATTCGACAATTTGGTTAAAAAAGTAACTATGCAATGAAATATTCCTCGTTACAAATTTTTGGTAAAAATTCGTCTTTCTTAGAGAAAATGCGTCTTTCTTGAAGAAATTCCATTTTTTTTATAGAAAATGCATATTCTTGTTTTGTTAACTCAATCTTTTCATCAAAATAATTGTTTTTGGTCTTGAACGATTTTGTAGAATATTTCAATTCCTTGTCTTGAAAATTCAATAGTTTGGTTGAAAATTAACATTTTAATTGGAAAATTCATCATTTATTGCAGAAAAATCTTTGGAAAAATTTATCTTTTTGGTTTGAAAACGTACCTATTTGGTCAAAATTCAAATTGTCGCTGAAAATTAAGTTTTTGTCAAAAAGTCTATCATTATATTTTAGTTGTTAGTTTCAATTATTTTGTTAAAAAATTTTCTTTGTTAGTTGGAAATTCAATTACTTGCTTACAAATTTATGTATTTTATTGATAATTCATTTTTTTGGATATATATTATTAAACTTGTTTTTTGAAAATTCATAATTTTGTTCAAGGACTCAATTATTTTGTTGAAAATAATTTTTTATTCGAATTTTTTCTTTTGGCTAAAAGTTTGGGTTCCCTGTAAATCAGCGCTCCCTGTAAAAGTTGTAATTTTCACATTTTTGTGACTTTAAAAATATTTTTTTTAATTCACAACTTTTAAAATCGTTATTTAAAATTCAGTAGAGATTTCCAATCTGTTGATTTTATAGGTCTTTTATGATATGCGTAACACTACACCTCAGGGTATCTGGTTTTAACACTGCAATTCACTCATCGGCTGTAATAATACACATGTGATATGTGATCCGCTCCATTTAAAGCTAAATTGATTAAATTAATTTATTTTAAAATTATTCAAATTAAATCAATTTTTATTTGATTTAATTAATATTTTGTAATTTGTTAAACCCCTCTAACCCCGCTGTACCAAAAAATTGTATACAGGGACAAAGACAAATTTTCTACCAAAACGGTGAAATTATTATGTGAAAAAGACGAATTTTTAAAAAGGATGTAAAGTTTTCAAAATAAAAGGGCAAATTTTGTATCCAGAAAGACAAATGTTCTACGAAATAGTATAATTTTTAATAAAGCAATCAAATTCTCAATATAATAGTTACATTTTCAAATAAAATTATGAATGTGCAACAAAAATATTAATTTATAACAAAGAAGTGTAACTTTGAACGAAGTAGTTAAATTTTCAATTAAAAATGATCAACATTAAAGAAAATAATTATACTTTGCACGTCATTTTCAAGATAGAAAATAATAATGGATATTATAACCAAAAGAGATTTGTATTTTGAATCAGAAACAGTAGAATTTAAAAAAAAATGTATGGAAAGTAAGCATTAAACTTTCAACCAGGAGAGATTTGTCAATCAAGAGGGAAAAAATAATAACCGAATTGATGAAATTACAAGCCTTATTTGCAAATTTTTGTACAAAAGAGTTAAATTTTCTACAAAAAAAAATCAAAATTTTCAACTATATAGTTTAATTTTCACCGCAAATGGTAACTCTTTTTAAAAAATCAATTTTGCACGAAAAATAAGTTTAAATTTTGCCCAAGTTGTTGAATTTATAATTTAAAAGGATCAATTTTGAATAAAATATTTGAACTTTATATCTATAAGTTTTCAAAGAAAGGGGCAATTTTTTACAAGTTAGTTACTTTTTGAAATAAATAGTACTATTTTTTACAATATAATTCAATTTTCATACGAAATAAGTAAATTTTAGAAGATAAATCGAATTTTTACTAATGAGTTTAAGTTTGAAAAAATAATTTTGAACTAATTTTCTACTAGTTAAAATAAAAACAAAGAAATGGTTTTTGAACAAAATAATTGAATTCTCGCAAGACAAAGGGATGAATTTTCGATGAAAAGGATTAATTTTATAACTTAAAATAGGAATTTTTAACGAAATAGTTTCATTTTTTATCAAAAAGAAAATCTTTAAGAGAAAATAAATTTTCAAACCAGAAATAAGTATCTTCTATAAAAGAATTGAATTTTTCAAAAATAAGAAACTAGAACGAATAACTTAACTTTTAACTACGTCGTTTAATTTGCTAACAAATTTTTGAATTTTCAAGCTAAGAAGACCAATAAAATAAAAGATTAATTTTTAATTGAAAAGAGAAACTTCGAACAAAAAATGGAATAGTTGTATTATCAGCTTAGGAATACTAGTTAAAATTTTTACACTAAAGACACATTTTCTTAAATTAAAATTATGAATCTTTACAAAAAAAATTGATTTGGAACTAAGTAATTCAACTTTCAAGATAGTTAAATTTCCGAACAACAAAGATGAATTTTCAACGATCTGTGTAATTGGTGATATTTAAATCAAAATGGTTAAATTTTAATTAAAACAGATAAATTATGAACCAGAAACCCAAAAATTAAATTTCAGTTTGAAAAAAGTTAGTTTCCAATCAAAACAGAAACGAATGTTTAACAAAATAGTAAAAATTTTAATCACACATAGGACCTTTAAACTAAGGAGACAAGCTTTCAAAAAAATAGTTTAACTTTGAACCAAGCTGTTGAATTTTTGACTAAAAATATGGCCTTTCAACCAAATTCTTAATGAAATTTTATTTTATGCAATTTATTCATTTAATTTTTTTAATGAATTTGGATTGATTTGAACAAATATTATTTAATGCACCCAAATTTGTTTCAAATCAAACAAATTCTTTGTTAAACGTAAAGATTTTATTTCTTTGATATAAGGCCCACCAAATATTTGTTTTATATTAAATATAGTTATTGCTTAATTAAAATAAATTTTGTTTAAATCAAATAAAACTTTTATTGATTCAAAAATTATTTTTCTACAAAATTTGTTTAAATCTAGCCTTTTTCTCAGTGGAGCAAAATCAAGTTTTCTATACTACGGTTCCAAACTCTCTGAACCAACGCTTAAAATGGCCCATTTAAATGGTCAGAAAGTATCGACTCATTGTCCAAACACGCAATTAACAGTGGTCTAATCAACGGTAACCTGTCCTCGAGATACTAGTGGGTGCACGAAGAAATTCAGATATTTCGCATTGTTTAAAACAAACAGCTAGTTACAGTTTTAAAAATTTATTATAAATAATTTTTACATTCTCATCAGAGAAAGTATTAGATTTGTGTAAAATTCCCCCCCCCCAGTTTTCGTCAAATGTTCACGTTTTGAGACCCCCTGAATCCAAAAAACAGGTTTTTACGAATGTGTCTGCCTGTATGTATGTCTGTCTGTACATTTGTATGTATGTACGTCTGCCTGTGAACACGATAACTTTTGAAAATATTGATGTAGTAAATTTCTCATTGGTACATTCGTTTAGTCTCGTAAAATAAAGGTCAAGTTTGTTAGCCAGACATTTTGGATGAAAATTCAAAAAGTGGGTACATTTTGAATATTTTTGAGACCACTTTTTTCAAAATTCAAAAAATATCTGAACGGTCGTTCATAGTATTCAAAAAGTAAAACAATTTATCATCATGACTTTTTCCGGAAAGTCAAAAATTACTAAAGTTATAGCATATTCAAAATAAAAAAAAAAAAAACTAAAATGAACATTTTAAGCCAAACAACGCATGATACGAAAAAAAGTCAAGAAGCAAAAAGGTTGCTTTTTGAAAGCCCTACAAAACTATGATAACAACTATTTTAATTTGGTCGAAAAGTTGAACACTCCCAATTTGATCGTACCAAAAATAAGGAAAAATCCAAAAATTCCATTTTTGATCAAACTATGCGAGATACGAAAAAAATGAAAGAGCTCATATTGGTCATGGAAAGAACTAAAAATTTATAATGAATCACTTTTCGACAGAAGCTACGAAAAAAAATGGGACAAAACTTTTTTATCCAAAAAAGAGCTATAATTTTTAATAGGACACGTAGTTTATGCTTTAATCGTAAAAAATAACATTCAAAATAAATTTTTTTTTGAAAAAACGACACAAGGTATGAACTAAAATTAACAGGCAAAAGTTGTTCGCCTGAAAAGATCTATAAATTTATTATTAATCATTTTTCAATAGAACGAGTAGATTTTCTTTTAATCGTAAAAAATAAGATTAAAAATTTAAAAAATAAATTTATGGAAAAAGCACAGAAAAAACGAAAGAGGATATAGTCTCCTCTATATGACCCTATATAGTATGATTTAATTTGTATGAATATTATAAATTGTCATGTTATACATTTATTGAAATGATATATGTTTTAGCGCAGCGTAGAATACAATTTACATTAAAATAAGAAACGAATATAAAAATAATCATGATAAATACGATTTGCTCGTTATTTTTCAATTTTTTGATAAGCAATCCCAGGCAGAGTTACATAAAAAGTGTATTATAATTGATATAAAAGTGTTGTGTACGATGTAGGAAAGTTGACATGTTGGACGATCGAGTGCGAAACACGAGATACGTGATGAGAATGTGTTCGTTAAAGCCGAAAGAGCTTTAACAAAAGAGAGTTCAAAATCACAAAATTACAGTTGTCGGTATGTTGACCGTTCAAATCTTTTAAAAGCCTCTAAAATATTTTTTTTTTAAAGTGCGGAGTGCAATTTCCATCAGTCGCATGCCGTAGGTGCGCTCAAACTCTCGAGCAAAGCTCTTTTAACGAAAGAGAATTCACGATCACAAAATTACAGTGGTGGATGTTTTGAGTCCTAATTTCAAAAGGTTTGCGCAAGAATATGTGAAAATATAAATACCCAGCGCGTAGCGCGAGGTAAATACATAATCAAGCGCAAAGCGCGAGATAAATACATAATTGAGTGCGAAGCGCAAGAACCAACAGTCGCGCGCGATAGGCGTGCTCGAACTTCCGAGAAATTAAAAATGGCAATTAATCAATTATTTAAATAACACTAAAACATATTTAATAATTTCTTAAGTTAGACCATAAAGTCAATAATTTTTTAATTCTTCACTTTTAAAGTAAAAATCATGAATTTCCAAACAGATAGATAAATTTCTAACCAAAAAGATTAATTTTCTACCAAAAAAGACCAATTTTCAACAGAGTACATGAATCCTCAATCAATTTTTAACTTTCAACCACTTAGTTTTATTTCTAACCAAAAGAATGCATTTCCAAACAAAATAGTTTAACCTCGGTCTAAGGAAGATCAGTTTAACGGGTGAATTTTCAACTTGAATAATTAATTTTTAAATGGAATAGTTGATTTTCAACCATAAAGGTCAATTTTCAACCGAGAAGAATCATTTCTACCAAAAATTACGAATTTTTAAGTGAAATAATAAAATTATGAACTATAATTATTGATACATTTTTAGTTTGAGACAAAAAATTTCAACCCAAAAAAAGAATTTTCAACAAAATACCTATAGTTCCAACTAAAACAGTAAAATTTTCAGCAAAAAAATTAATTCCTAGCCAAAGAAAATACGAATTTTCCACGACATAGCTCATTTTTAATGAAAGAGATAAATTTTAAATTGCAATGATAAATTTTCAACCAAGAAGTTCATTTTTAACAAAAGAGTTCAACTTTCAACCAAGTTATTGCATATTTATTCCAAAAAATATGAAAATGATATATGAAAAATATGAAAATGTTCAGTCATGAGAGAGAAAAGTTTACATAACAGCTGTTGAATTTTTTCCAAGACGTTTAATTATCTACCAAAAGGACATAATTTTTCAACAACATATATGAATTTTTAGTGAGATGCTTGCATTTTCAATTATAAATGATAGATTTTCAATTAAAAATGATAAATTTTCAACTAAAAATAGAATAATTAAATTGTTAACTAAAAAACCTAATTTCAAACAAAAAAAAATAAAAAAAAACATTTCCCACAAAATAGTTCAATACAGTGATATAAAGCTATTTATACAAATTAAGAATTAAGAATTTAGATTTTTTACTTTTAATATTTTTACGTAATTTTCACTGATAGCATGTCAACGATATCAACTTTTCTCTTTTTCAATAGTCTTATTTTTTCGCTTATTGTTAAGAAACTTTTCCTTTTCCGACTTTTCTAGTTTTTTTCGCTTAAATACGAACTGACTTAATAGATTCCAATAAAAAATTCCAAACATTTTTGATTAACAGTTTTTTTCGGAATTCATCTTGTTCATTTAAAATTTATTTTGTTTTGATTTTATTATTGTGACTAAAAATGTATTGACTACATTAATGGTTAAAAATTCATCTCATTTAGTTAAAAAGCAAATACTTCATTGAAAAATCATGTACTTTATTGACCATTCGTTTTTCTGGTAGAAAATTATTCCTTTTTGGCGATTAAAGCAAACAAAAAAATCAAAAGCTTTAAATTTGAATATTTTTTAACAGAAACTTTTCAAAACAATTATTCTAAGAATCTAAAAAATACCTTTAAAGAAATAAAATACTTTTAAATCTTTTGAAATACTTTACAGTACTTAAAATCCCTTGAAATTTTTCGAAAGATCTTGAAAATTCCTCACAGGTTTTACAAAGACGTTTATATCTTTAAACAACTTTTGAAATACCTTCAAACTATTGAAACCTGTTGAAAATACATTCAAATCTTTCAAAAGCCCCTAAAATAATAAATATATTTTGAAATCCTTTAATCTAATGAAAACTATTTGAAAATATTTCGATATTTGTTTTCATCTATAAATATTCTTAAGCCTTAACAATTGTTTTAATTAATTGAAATCTACTGGAAAGCTCTTAGACTTCTTTACAATACCCTAAAATTTTCCAAGTGTTTAAAAATCTATTGGAAAAATTCGAAATTTTGTAATGCTTCTAACAATTCCTTGGGGTTTCCAAAAATATCTTAAAATCTTGAGAAAACTATAGAAACTCCTTTAATTTATAGAAATATATTACAAATTCTTTAGAATACATGAAAGTACCATAAAATATTTAGATTCTCTTGCAATATTTCGAAATTATTTAAAACTTTTAAATATCTGAAAAATTGTTTAAAAATCTTAAAAATACGTCATAGCTGAAAAAAATTATTTAAATCTCATCAGTTTATTGAAATCTATTGGAAATACATATTCATTTTTTTCAGAAATCCCAAACAGTAAAACTTCACGGAAAGTCAACAAGAAAATGCTATGTGCTTTGACTGCAATGTGTGTTTATAATTTTCGAGTTATATGACCAAAATATAGGGCATCAATATTTGGAGAATATAAGCAATAGTATGGATAAAAAACAAGATTTTCGATATCGAGAATGTTTATTGTCTAATAAAACAATGTTTTAAATAAATAATGTTAAAACCTACCTAAATGTAGGACGGATTTTTTTAGGCATCTGGAACGTTTCTACTCTTAAAAATAGGCTACAACAAATTTTGATTAGTTTAGGAAATCATAGGTATACATAGATTTAACTTTTAAAACTAAGCTTTTGTTTATTTGAAATTATTTTTTAAAAATTTGAAATATTATATTCAACTTTTGTTTTTTTTCTAGTGTATTTATACCAATGGATGCAAATGAAAATCTTTCAAATTTTCGGAAGCCATTCAAGGTCTCTAGAAATATTAAAAATAAATGACAACTAGAAAACCAATGGGTTTATCGATTGAACCCAAATTAATGACACTTTTTCAGGGTCCTCATTTACTACTTTTTCACATAGTTCGAAATAAGTGACAACTAACTGCTCGTTATAACTTTTCTCTCTCAAAAGATGCACGGAACTATTGAACTCGCAGAGCAACATAATGTAACAAACTTGTTCTCACGATTTGGAAACACTTCTCAAACTCCGAGTTGCCTGAAGCAGTTTCTGATCGGAATTTTCAATTAATTCACCACCTAGATGGAAGAGCCTTTTTGGTCCTCTAAATCAATCTGAAGAGACCTTTATCAATTTAGCTGCATTACCAGGATATATAAAAAATCAAAAATTATTTATAGATGTATTATAAAAGGTTATAATTGGGTAATTAAAAAATTTCAAAGAAAAGAATGTTGCTAAATTTTCACAAAATTTAATCTAAGCTGGATCGAGTAATCCAATTTACAATAACTGATTTGCTACAGAATCCGATTTTTGAAATTCCCTTACGTTTCCTGACTCCCTAAACAGGTGTTTCATTTTCCCTGACGTTCTAAATTTTTCTTTTTGTTATAAAAACAACTTTACTGTTAGGAGCTTAATAGTGTGAATTTACAACAAATTCGCAGATAAATATATTTCCAACACTTTGACTGATAAAAATTATAAAATGCAAGTATTTTCAAGCATACAGTTTTTCAAAACCAGAAGATTAATTTTGAACCAAGATTGGAGGAATTATGTTTTCAGTTCAACTAATTTACAATTTTCTATATAAAAACCCTTATAATATAATTTTTTTTTGTATAAAATTGTTTTAGAAAATAAAAAAAATGATTTCTAGTAGTATAAGTAATTACAGAGTCAGCCACCGCTGATAAAGTAGTGCAGGTCAGTGTATAGTCGGCCAGTTTTTTAAAAATACCTTTTATGGAAAAATAAAAATTTCGTATCTGCCACACAAGGCTAAAAATGTGAAAATTATATTGTTAGAATTATTTAATATTTTTTATTTTTGCACACTCAGTTTCTATAATCGGGGAGATCACGAAGAAGTTTAAAACTTTAGATAATGAGATTTGTAAACAAATATTCTGGACGGGCTAAAATATATTTTTTTAAATAATTAAATATTTTAGTAAAGTTTGTCTGCTTTATAGGCTTAAATTCGAAAAGGTCTGATATGAAATTTTTCAGCTTTTGGAGGGTTTCTAAATTGGTTGCATACAAATTTTTCACCGCACGAAATTTTCTGATTTTTCAAGTTCTTGAAGTCCTAAAACATGGAATTTCACATTTTTTAATTTAAATGATTTGCAAAATAAACGATTTTGAATGAAGTGCCTTCAGAATAAATTTAAAAAAAAATAAAATTTAAGAGATCATTTTTTTAATTAAAGTCTTGAGAGTAAAAAGATGTAAGAACTCGGGTTTGAAAATTGATTCACTTTTTATTTGAAAATTTGTTCAAAATATCGAATATTTCGAACTCAACTTGAAAAAATTTCGAATTGCATGGTTAAAAATTTTCTTAATTCAAAATTATAATTATATATAACAATCTCAATGCGCATTTGTTTTAATTTTTAATCAAAAATTCATCGTCGCAGGTTGTACATACATTCGTTTTTTGTTTGTTATATATCAGATTTTCTGACTAAAAATGAAATAATTTGAGAGGAAATTTGACTTCTACGTAAAAAATTCGTATGTTTTGCAGAAAATTAATTTTTTTATTTTAAAGTAAGGTTTTGTAATATAAATTCGACGAATGAATTGTCGGTCAAAAATGCATTTTATTAGTTGTTTAAAAATTTGACTATTTGGCGGGAAATTCAAGTATTTTGATTGAAATTTTTGTTAGTAGAAAATTAATCTTTTTTTTTGAAAATTTGGTAAAAAGATGAACTATTACATTTATCATGAAAATTAATTTTTAAGGCTGAAAATGTATTTTTTGTACATTCAAACTTAACGATTTTGAATAATATTTTCGGGACAAAAATTCAACTATTTTAAACAAAACTCATCTCGTTGATTAGAAAATTCAATAATTTAGTGGGAAATTCGACCACTTGTTAAAAAGTTTATCTACCTTGTAGAAAATAATTTTCTTCAAGTATATTTTTCAATAAAAACCTAACAATTACATTTTTGGTTTAAATTGATAATTTTTGGTGAAAAAAGACAATTATTTGGATGAAAAATTATGCAACTTATTCGAATGAACTATTTAGTTGAAATTTTAATTATTTGGTAGAAGGGTGGCTTTTTAGGCTAGGAAATAAAAATATTTGTTTGAAAATTCACCTGTTTTGTAGAATTTTTTTTTTAATTGTATTTTATTTTAATAAAAATCTGAAAATGACTTTTTAATCTATAAATCATCTTGTTAGTTAAAAATTTATCCTTTTGGTTGTATATTCAACTATTTTGTTGATTTTTTAACTGATCTGTAGAAAGCTTGTCTTTTTGCTCTGAAAATTCAACATTTAGGATTAATTATTTTATTTACAGAAAAAATTTTCCTGTTCGAATATTTGTTTTTTTTTTTAAATTTGAAAATGAACGGCTTTTAAGGAAGGCAAGTTTTACAAGAAGTTTTACAAATTCTTACTCAGGAGTTGCTGACAATTAAATATAGATTCAAAGCAATCTTTCAAATTTTGGTGTGTAATTATAACTGTAGAATACACAAAGGTTTATATATTCCTTTCTTGCAAAAGGTTATTAAAAAATAATATTAATAAACTTTTTTTACAGAATCTTTTCTTTCGTATGATGTTTGGATATTTTATATATGGAATTATAAAAATCGTGTCAGATGTTTTTAAGAAACTATTTTTATTTTTTCAGTTTCTGGTTTTAAAATATAATAGGCTTCTTTTTTCTTGAAGTCAAACGTAAATTATTATAAAATTATGTTCCAAAATTGTAACAGCAAATGATATCACAAATTTTTTAATCACCGGTTTATGCCAGGTTGTAGTTGAGTGATGCTAGCATGACTTCCAAAATAAAAAATATAATAAAAAAGCCAAAAGCTTAAAATTTGTACAAAATTGGTGAAAAGAATTTTGTATTGTGAATTTTTATTTATTTTTTTATTTTTAAAAGTTCTCTTAAATTGTATATTTTAAGGTCTAATATTTTATTACTAACAAGGACATCAAGTTGTAGGTGCAAAGGTTCGTCGTAACCCGAGGTGAGTTTAAGTAAATCTAATAAAGAAGGTGTTCCTTTAGAATAACCTGTTTATCTTGAAAATTAACAAGGTTCACCGTCGTCCCTGGGATTAAGATAAGGACGGTCGATTAAATACAAGTACCTTAACTTGCTTACCCTGACCAGAAACACTTGATCCCACGGTTAGCCACATCATTTAGGTAGACAAAGGCTTCTCGCACCAGAACCGAATACTCGTGTCGAAAATCCACTCACGTACCATGTACTCCGCTAACGTCGTAAACTGACTTCTAATTGCTACACAAATGTTCCATGTATAGAGTATTGAGCAAGAATTTACATCACACTATACTAACTCAAATTGTTTTAGAAATTTACATTTATTAGCTTTATTCGTAATCACAATTTCAAATTTCGTACCATACGTGATTACTAGTCAAAGTAAAGCAGATGACTGATACATGAGTCCTCTATTTTTACGACCGAAGATCTTATTGGCATCACGATTTACTTTTCAGACTGCCCTGCAGTCTCATAAAATACTTATTTTGAAAGAAATATCGTACATCACTCGCAGGGTTAGACAGTTCCTTACGTGGTGTATGCAATATAATATTAAATACAATCTTCTTTAAGTTAGTGTAATGTTAGTTAGTTGAATTTCAAAAAATGTTGAATCCTTAACAAATAATGTAATATTTGATATTTTAACCATGTGAAGTTTTTTATTTACAATAAAAAAAAAGTTGAAATGAACCAAAAAAAGATGACCTTTCTGTTAGAAGAGATAAATATTCAAATAACAAACGGCAATTTTTAATAATAGTAGCATTGTCAACTCTGGAACATTTTCAGTCTATAAAAACAATCAATTTTATTGAAAATCTACAATTTCTAAGCCAAAAAAAACAATTCTGTTAAGAAGCAGTTGAATTTTCAACAAAATAATCGAATTTTTAACTTAAAATATGGGTTTTTACCCAAAAGCTGAACTTTTTACCAAAAAGGCGAATTTTGAACAAATTACAAAAATTTTGAACCAAATAGTTGAAGTTGGAAAGCAAAAAAGATCCATTATTAACCAAAAATGAAATAGATGAGCTTTAATTAAAAACGGTATTTTACATCTTGAAAAAACGAATTTTTGAAAAATAGTTGAATTATGCACTAAATAGAACAATATTATTCCAAACTGTTGAATTTTAATGATAGGATGACGAATTTTCTATAAAAAAGTTGAGTTTTTAACCAAATAGTTAAATATTTAGATAAAAAAATTTTTATGAAAAAAACTAAATTTTCACCAAAGAGATAAATTTTCCTTTAAAATTATGAATCTTTCACCAGAAAAAAATTTTTAATAAAAGACGAATTTTCAAAGAAATAGTTGAATGCTCAACCAAAATAGATTAAGTTTTAAGTAAGCAGTTGCATTTTTGACAAAAAAGGATGATATTTTCACCCAGAAGATTAATGTTGTACCAAAAAACACGAAGTTTCTACCACAGAAGATCAATAATCAATTAAAAATATCAATTACGAACTAAAAATGGAATAGTTACGTTTTTAAATTTTTAGGAAAATAACTAAAAAAATAATATTTGGAATAAGATTCAACATTCAGCAAAAAAATTAACCTTTTAACCAAGAAGAACATTAGCTGCAAAAAAAGAATGTTAAAAAAATAGTCAAATTTTTAAATAAACACATGAATCTTTGAAGACAAAAATTAATTTTTAACAAAGTAGTTCAACTTTAAAATGAGTGCTTGAACTTTATTTTATTAATGTTTTTCCGCACCTTGTGTCGTTTTTTAAAAAAAGTTAACTTTTGGACTTCGAATTTGATTTTTTACGGCTAAAACGAAAACGGGGAGTCCTATCAAAAAATGATTGCCAACGAATTTGGATGAGTCTTCATTCTTTTTGAAATGAGCTACTCTCGTATATTCATTTTATTTTGTGCACTTTGTGTCGTTTATCCAAAAATATAGTTTTTTCATTTTTAATGTTGTTTTTTATTAATAGAAGAAAAACTACGTGCCCTATCTAAGAATGCTTCTTAATACATTTCTAGATCTTTTTGAATTGCAAAATTTTTGTCAACTTATATTTTCGTATATCTTTCTTATACTTACCGCAAAATGGATTTTTTTAAATTTTAATTATTTTTTGTGTTATCAAAATTTGAATCTTTGATTTTCCAGGAAAATCCAAAAAGTTACTATAACAATCTCGTAGAGTGATTAAAATGCAACGTTTCTCTGATTCTGATTTTTTACATCATGCGTTGTTTGGCTTAAAATGATCATTTTCGTTTGTTTAATTTAATTTTGTAAATGCTATCACTCCAGTAATTTTTTTGTGTCAAAAAAAGTCATGAGGATCAATTGTTTGTATTATTGAGAACTACTAATAACCGTACAAAGAGGTTTTAAATCTTTAAAAAAGTTGCCTCAATAATTTATAAAATGCTCCCAATTTTTTCATTTTTATAAAAAAATGGTCTAAGTTAACAAATATTGATTTACTGGGCTTTCAATTGTCTAAAACTATGTATTATGAGTACATACCAAGATGCTCATGAAATTTGATTTTGGAACAGAAAACAGTTCACTCTATGAGTCATACGTACCTGAAACATAAAATAAATTTGCACCTTATTATTTATTATAATAATATGTGTATATATTTAAGAGAACTGAATGAATTCGTCGAATTCACAGAATATGCGAAATTCATATAACGTCCAGAATTCACGGATTTCATGGAATTAGCAAAATTCACGAATGTGAATTCGCGGAATTTACGGAATTCGAACAATTCCCGCAGTTCACGCTATATACGAATTTCAGAGACTTCATTAAATTTACAGAATTCACAGCATTTAGAAATGTGCGAAATCCAAAGAATTCACGAAAATCAAGGAATAAACGGAATCTAAAGAAATTAAGGAACTCAAGGAATTCATGAAATTCCAGAAACTCAAGTACTTCACGGAATTTATGGAATTCACAAAAATGATGGAATTCACGGACTTCATCGAATAAAAGGAAATCACGGAATTTATGGCTTCTACGAAATTCATGGAATTAATGGAATTCGCGGAATTCAAGCAATTCATGGAATTCAAAATAAGTCATGGACTTTCACGAATTCCATAAACTCCGCCAATTCCTTGAATATTGTAAATCCTTTGAACTCCTTCAATTCTATAAATTTCGCGAATATTGCAAATTTTATGATATCCATGAATCGCACGAATTCCGTTAATTCCATGAATTTCGTAACTTCCATAAATTTTGTTAATTCATTTATTTCCCTGAATTCTTCGAATTTCGCGAATTGCATGAATTTCGTGAATTATGGGTGTTACATAAATTCCTTAAATTCCGTTATTACATTCCATTTTGCGAAATTCTTCAATTCCGTAAATACCATGCATCCCTGAATTCCATGAATTACTTAAATTCCATCAGTTTCGTGAATTCCATGAATTCTATCAATTCCGCGATTTCCTTCAATTCCATCATTTACCAGAAATTCCGCAAATTCTATGAATTTCATGATTTGCATAAATTCCGCGAATTCCATGAATTCTGATAATTTCGCGTATTTCTGGAATTACATGAAATCATCAAATTCCAGAACTTTGGTGAACTTCATGAATTTCGTAAATTCCTTGAATTCCACGAATTCAATAGATTTCGTAAATTCATTCCTTTGCATGAGTTCCGCTTATTCTATGAATGTCATGTATTCCGTGAATTTCATGAATCCTGAGAATTCCGTATATTTCGTGAATTCCTTCTATTCCATTCTCGTCTTAGAAACGCTCTAATACATGTATTGGAATGCTGGACGATGACTTCACGATTTACAACACTTAAAATAAATGTATTGCAATTTCGTCATTTCCAATACTGCACTTTTCACAAAATTGATTTTGAATATTTGTAGAAAAACTTTAGTAAAGTGGAAAACCTGGGTTTAATCAAAAAAGTTTAACTTTCAACCAAAGAGATAAATTTTTTATGAAAATTCTGAATCTTTAACAAAAGCATTGAATTTTTAAGAAATTTCAATTTCTGACTAATGTGAATTTAGATCAACAGAGATAGAATAAGATTGAAACGAATAGATCAAGGATATGATGTTATAGAGAAGAAGGGATTGCAAAATTAAGGCGTAAATTCAAATTAAGAAAGATACAGAAAAAAGGTAGACGTGGAAAAGACACATAGTAGTTCATATTAATAGAGAGATTGAAAAATATTGACTTGGATACATAAATGATAGGATAAGGTAGGAAACAGTAGGTCAAAAAAGATAGACACAAATATAGATTGACAGAAAATTTTTTAAAGATTGACGTGGATAGATGAAAGATCGGGTGGAATATAGAAGGTAGGATTGAAGAAGATAGAAGTTTACAGACGAAGGATATGATGTGGATAGATAAAGTATAGGATGAGATGGAGAAGAAGGTATTGAAAAAGACATACGTGAATTCAGATCCACAGAGATAGGAAAGGATTGACATGGATAGAACAAAGATGTGATTAGGTACAGAAGAAGGGTTAGAAAAATATAGAAATGATTTCAAATTAACAAATAGATTGAAAAAGATAAGCAGGAATTGAAATTAAAATGGAGATATCGAACTATTGAGAATCTATTATCTCTTTTTTTTATAAAGATTCAACATTATTAAAAAAGATAGGGTATCTATCCTCTTAATTACAGTAGGGATTCTCATGGGTAGAAATTTCACTCTTGTCCTTCCGTAAACGTTATTATTAAAAACGTACACAATAAACTTTATCAATCATATTTATTTGGTAGAAACTTTAAATGAACGCAGCAAGGGTAATCGATTTTACAGGAGAATTGATTGCATTAAAATAGCCGGATTCATTTTCGGAAAGGACTCATCTATATAATAGAAATTTCTAAAAAAGCAAAAAAAAAACTAACAAAAAACAGACGAATCACTAAAAGCTCTTTTCGCGTTTGCAAAATGAGGTTCTCCGCAAAACTTTCATAAATTCTTATGCCTCAAGTGGCATAAGTTTCTTATCCTATAACGTTCTTCTTTATGCAGTGAGGTGAGTCCACCGTTCTTGTTACTCAAGCCATAAGGATTCGCGAGGCGCGACGGAATCTGAATTTATTCTTATTTAAAATGGAAAAGTTTTCTCCTAGCGCTTGAAAACATGTAATTTAATTTCGCAGGAACCCCTTCGAGAGATGAATGCATGTGAAAAGAATTCGCTCTTTCGCATCGTGCGAGCGAGCCATTGGAAATATCCGCTGAAACGTGCCGATAAGTTTTCACGTCAGTGCTCATTTCGACACTTTCTCGTAATTTCATATTGAACTGTTTCCTCCTTTTCAGCTAATGGTCCGCAGCCGCCATCTCTTGTTTTCTTAGGGTTTCCACTTTATCATTTTTCGGTTGATTCGAAAAACAAGACAGACTTAAAGGGTGAAAAAGTCAACGCAGAATGTAATATCACACACGAAAAATGTAAATTGAAATAACATTTTTTTTAGGTTTCAAAAGAAAGCAAATTTAGGGATTGTTTTTTACAATTGAAGTATCTAAAGTCTTAGCTACTTAGGGTTAAAAGATAATTCTTTTAAATCCAAAAGTCGGCTTTCATTTTTTGAACATAATTAATCTCTTCTAGTAAAAAGGAAAAAAAGAATAAAGGTGAACTACTTTCTTAAAGATGAATTTTATCAATTTATTATTTTGTTGCAAATTCGGCTTTTCTGTTAAAAAAGAATTCAATGATTTAAACATAATATGTAAATCAATCAAAAACTTTATATTTATATTTTTGGTACAAAATTCATCTCTTTAGGTTAATAATTTTTTATTTGGTTAAAGATTGAACAATTCCGTTTGAAAAAGTTATGTTTCTTTATTTCATTCATTAGAGATCCATGTCTTTTTTTGAAGATTCAAATACTATGTTGAAAATTCGGTTTCTTTTTTTGCCAAAAATTAATTATTTTGTTTCAAATTCATCCTTTTTGGAAAAAATAATCAATAATTTTATTGTCCAAGTTAATCCTTTTTGATAAAAAAGTATACTATTATATTTTTGGTACAAAATTCATCTATTCTGGTTCAAAATTATTTTTGTTTAAAAGTTTTCCTATTTTTTAGAAATGTTTTTTTGTAGTTGTTAAAAAATTATTATTTTAAATAAAAATGTAACTATTATATTTTTGGAAGCGAGGTCAATCTTTCATATTTGAAAATTCAACTGTTCGATTTTTCATTTTGAATTCAACATTTTCTTGAAAATTTATCATATTGCTTCTACTTGTCTTTTTTGCTAAGAAATTAATTAATAATCAATCAACCTAATCCTTTTTAATCTAAAAGTCTTCTTCAATATTTTTGAAACAGAATTAATCTCTTCTGTTTAAAAATTCAATTATTTTATTAAAGATTTATCTAGTTAGTGGAAAAATTGTTGCTTTTTTTGAAAATTTATTTTTTTTAATCAAAATTGAACTATCCTATATTTGGTTAAGAAGTTTATAATTATTAATTAACAATCCAACTCTATAATTTTGTATTAGGAACTCATATTTTTTATTAAAGATTCAACTTTTTAGTTGAAAATTGAACTGCTTTGTTGAAAATTAACTTCAGAGGTTAAAGATTAAACTGATTTGTTGATAATTCAGATGTAATTGTTGATAATTCAGTTGACAAGTCATCAAAAATCAACTACATTCATAAAAACTAATATTGTTAGTAGTTAATGATCCAATACCTTGGTTAAAAATTTAACAATTTTGTTACAAATTCATGCCTTTTGTCGAGAATTCTTATTTTTTGCACAAAATTAATCTTCTTGATTGAAAATTGAACCACTTGCTTTAAAATGCAAATATTAAAAAAAAATGCAACTCTTTGGTTGAAATTCAACTGTGTTGTTCAAAATTCGTTTCTTTTGGTAGAAATTAATTCTTCAAACTTAACATTGTATTAATTTTTAAAAATTGATCATTTTTAGTTGAGAATTCAAAAATTTTCTAGAATATTAGAGTACACTGGTGCAAAAATATGTACATATATGTAAAAAATTAATTAATATTAAAAAAATGTAAGATTATATTCAAACATTTTGGTATTCCATTTTTGGTTAAAAGGTTAGTCTTTTTAATTGAAAATCCAATTAAAAAATTTGTCATTAACAACTCATCTTTTTTCGTAAAAAATTAACCAATAATTTGAATAACCAAGTTAATCCTTTTTAATCAAAAAATCTACTATTATATTTTTGGTACAGAATTCATCTTATCTAATTAAACATTCAAATACCTGATTAAAGATTAAACTATTTTATTAATCAGTGGTTTAAGGTAAACCTAATTTTTTGAAAATTTCTTCCTTTTTTATTGAAAACTGGTTCCTTCGACTGAACATTTAACTGTTAAATTATTGGTTGCAAATTGATAGTGTTGAGATAAAAATTTAACAATTAAAAAAATATATATATATTTTGTTGCAAATGCATCTTTTTTGGTGCCTACATAATTTACCTTCTAGATTGAAACTTTTATTTCTTAGTTAAAAGTTGACATACTTTGTTTAAAATCTATTTTATTGAGTGAACATCTTTGATTTTTGAAAATCTTATATTCAAAATGGAACAATTTTGTGAAATAATCTTTTTTTTTGATTGACAATTATTTCCTTTGACTAAAAAATTTTTCGTTTCTGTAATTGTTGAAATATTTATCTTCTTTTGGCAGAAAATTCAACAATTTTTGGTTTGCAATTTCATGTATTTTGTTGAAAATTTGTCTTTTTTTATATAATATCAATCTCCTTAACTTATAATTGAACCACTTTGTACAAAATTCCTATTATCCGTTAAAAATTATATAATTTTAACTTATTTTAATTTTACTTTACGTGAATTTCCAATTCACCCCACTTCAGTTTTTTTTTAACTTGATGTCCTCAATGAATTTCGATAGAAAAGAATATTTGTCTTTTTAGATAGAAAATTTATCATTTCAAATAGAAAAGGTTTTAAAAGATTCTTTTTTTTTTTAGTTAAAAATTAAACTATTTTTTTTAAATTAGGTATTTTTTCTTGAAATTCCAAACATTTTGTTGTAAATGCGGGCTGGTTACAAAATTAATTTTTGTATGTGTAAAATTGAACGATTTCATCAATGAAATCATCGTTGTATGTCAAAAATTCAACTATGTGGTTACAAAGTAAACCTTTTTTTGAACATTTAATTAATTTACTGAAAATTCACCTAATTTGATTAAGAGTCACCTTGTTTCATAAAACTCCACTTTTAAGCAAATTTTAGGTCGTACAGTCTCATAAAATATTTAATTTGCTTCAGTTTATTGCTTTCTTAAAGTGGAATCCATATTTTCTTGGAATTTCTAAGAGCAAAGAACTTCTGCCGCAGAAGGAGTAAACGAAAATTAACGATGTTTTACCGACAATTGCACAAAATATTGTAGAATAATGTTGAATAATTTATAAATTAATAGCGTCTTCTCAAGACGAAATTACTTTTATATCATACAGAAATTCAATAAAAACCTTTTAAACTCTTATATTAAAAAATTAGTTTATAATCAATTTTTACCCTTAAAGCGCAGAAAAATATTGGACGAAATTTGGTATGGGCCTATAATTATTTTCTTATATAATTAATCTCTTATACTTTTCATGCGATTTTGTAAACATCATAATACAAAATCATTAATAATTATTAATTGTGTAGTATCCATAAAAAAGTTAAGGAATTTTTCAAGAACTTTGAAAATTGAATAAAATTTTATTGAATCTTAAAAGATTCTTAGCGTGTTTATCATGGATTTCAATTTTCAACAAAAAACAACTAAATAGTTGAAAAATTGATGTGAAGCTGGTTTTGATCATTTTTTAAACTATAAATAGTAGAATGTTTAAACTAAGAAAGGACAATATTTATTCATAAATAGAGGAGCTATTTGTTCCTATAAAAGAAATAATTTTCAATGCAAAAAATAATTTTTGACCAAACAAAAAACCAAACAAAAAATTAATCATGAATTTAAAAAGACGAATTTTTAACACAAAATCTAATAGTTGATATTTTAACAAAAAATATTCGAATTTCAAATTAAAAAAACATTTGGATTAAGCAGACAAAAAAGAACTAAGTAAATAAAACTGATTAACTTTTATCCAGGCAATTGCATTTTTAACTAAATAACGTGAATTTTTTACGGGAGGAGATGAATTTCAAACCAATATTTTTTTCAATCAAGACAAAAATTGCTACATTTTTTGGTCTAAAGAGAAAGGATTTTATTGCATTAAAAGGAATTTAAACAAAATTAAAAATTTGAAAAAATTATAGGGATTTAAACGTTTTTAGAGTAATTTAATCAATAGTTTAAATTTAATTTGCATTTCAACAAATTACTATGGATTTTAAGCGATTTTGTCAGATTTCTTAAAATTTCATGCATTTTAGAGATTTCCTATTATGTCAGGAAGTTTTGAGGAATTTCTAAATACTTAGAATAATTTCAAAAGATTGCGTTTACTTCTATGAGTGTGAAAATATTTTTCTCCATTTGAAAAAATTTCTAAACATTTCCAGGGATTTTTTAAGGAATTTAACAAAATTATAAGAATTATATTGAGTCTTAAAAGATTTCAAGGGATTTCAGAGATTTCTAGAGGTACCTTATTTTTGAAAAATTTAATTAATCAATTTGATTTGAATTATATTCAATTTATATTTTTTAGATAGAATTTCAAAGGATTTCGAAAGATATACAAAAACGTTAAGGGATTTAAAGAAATGATGTAACATTCCGAAAGATTCCGGAGGATTTCTAGCGATTTCAATAAATTCCACAAGATTTAAATGATTTTAATAAATCACCAAGACTTTCCAGTGATTTTAATGATTTCTCGGTGGTTATCCACATTTGTCGCGCGAATCAAAATCACATTAAAAAACAATTCTTGCCATTTAAATAAATAATCATTGAAATATGCACAAGATGTATACAAATTGTGTTACTTTTTATTTGAGACAAAGAAAAAATGTATAACACATATATTTGATAAATATCTGTTTATTTTTATTGAATTTTAATGACTGAGCTATATTTCACATAACATTTTTTAAGAGATACATGTTTTGGGATACCATATAATATTTTAGCAGCTTAATATATAGAAGTAAATTGCAGAATATAATAATTAGAATATTTGAATTTTTCTAAAAAAAAAATTCAGCTCAGAATATTGTTCCTTTTGATTGACATGCGGTAAAACAACGCCTAAAGTAAAAAAAAAAAAAAGAAAAGAAAAACAACTGCAATGCAGTCGTGACAATTTATGTATTTATAGGTTATATAATTAAATGAAAATAAACTATTAAATATATATTTTATAATTTTTTTGCCTAAAATCAAAAGTTACACAATTTTTTATATATCCTTTTGGATATTTTAATAGTTATTTACTTACATTACAAGAATTGTTTTTCAAAGCAATTTTGAATAGCGCGCCAAGTGCGGGCAACCAGCGCACAGCCCTAACGCAAGCGCAGTAGCATAGGGTGCCAATATTGACATAATTGCTAAGGATCTCAAAAATAAAATAAAAGAAGATTATGATTTATAAGATTTTCAATTGTATCAAAGATTTTGGGAGATTTTACATACAAATTTCAATGGACTTCAATAGATTCCAATCCCTTTCAAGATATTTTCCAACCCAGTGGGCACAAAATTTGGCGACGTCTTTACGACATCGTTACGACATCTTTACGACATCTTTTCGACATCTTTACGACATCCTATGTCCATGTCGTTTCCGTGTCTTTGCGATATCGTAAAGACATTGTCAGGTCATACGACTTATTTACAATATCGTAAAGACATCTTAACGACATGGACATAGGATGTCGTAAAGTTGTCGTAAGGATGTCGTAACGATGTCCTAAAGACGTCGCCGAACTTTGTGCCCACTGGGAAGGTATTAAGAGATTCTAAGAGATTCAGTATTTTCGCTACTTTTTACATTTATTGCATCGGTGTTTTTGTGAAATTTATTCCAATGCTGATTACCCTATAAATTTTTTTTATTTGAACTATTTTATAGAATGAGTTTTCTATTATTCATAACATTTTTGAAATCTTGTACAATATTTTACGATACTTGGAATACCCTACGCTTTTGCATTATTGAAATCTAGTATCCACCAAGATTCTGAGTAATTAACCCGTCGTGATTTTTAACGATGTAACCTTTCCCAGTGGGCACGAAATTCGGCGACGTCTTTACGACATCGTTACGACACCTTTACGACAATTTTACGACATCCTATGTCCATGACGCTTAGCTGTCTTTACGATGTCGTAAAGACATCGTCAGATCATGCGACTTATTTACGATATCGTAAAGACAGCGAAACGACATGGACATAGTATGTCATAAAGTTGTCGTACAGATGTCGTAACGATGTCGTAAAGACGTCGCCAAATTTTGTGCCTGCTAGGACCTTTCATTGCTTTGATTTATTTCGTAGATTTTTTTTTTATTAATATGATGAAATAAATTGTGTTTAATTGACGACTTAAATTTTGGACTCAATGTGACTTTTAGATCAAAAGAAAACCTTAAAAAATAAGAATATTTTTTTATGTTTCTTCGGAGTACCTTTTTTAATGAAGAGACACTTGAAGAAAGTCACATAGAAGATCCATTTATTCCTTATGAGAAGGCGACTTCTTGAAACTCGACTACAACACATACTAGAAGTAAGACGCTAAGAAATGAAAAGAAAACTTACATTCTCTCTTTGAATTATTCTATTTCATTAAATTTAACTCTCAATGAACGCGAAAGTAAATTTGAGTCAAGAGAGAAACGTAAAAAAGAAATAACGAGAAAAGAAGAAATGTATACTTTGATATGAAAAAGAGCAATACCATGATAATGGAAGAAGTTTATATCATCAAATTAAATTGCGCGATATTTTTCTAAAATTTTAAACTATGTAAACTCCTTTACTATGGTCTGCAATTTTATCCGCCCCCTTTAATCTTACGTAATTTTCGTCGCCTAAATTTGTTTTCGTGATTTTCATTACTGTTTTTTATAAATTAACAAACTAGATCAACCGCGAAGCAAGTGATTGAATTCACAACCAAACAAAGGAATATAAACCAATGTAATAGTTATAAATAATTTTGTATCAACCTAATTTTCATCCAAACAGAGGTCCTCCAAATACCTTTTGTTTAATAGATGAAAAAAGAATCCGGATTAAAGGATTAAAGTATAAGGAAATTCACTGCAATTTAAATTAAATTAAACTTATTAATTGTAATCCTTTAAAAATACTTTCAAATTCCTATAAATCTTTGAAACCTTAGTATCTTGGGAAATTTCTTAAAATACCTTAGAATTTTCTCAAAATGTTTGAGATTGCTAAAAAATTCTTTCAAATTTGTTTTAATGTGATTTATTTTCCCAAGTTCATTTGAAATATCTTAAAATCTTTGGAAATCCTATGAAATTATTTAAAATCCTTAGTTATTTCTAAGTAGTTTGAAATCCTTTATTACATATCGTTCAAAAAATATTAAGAAATCTCTTGAAATATATGAACATTTTTTTTAATCTCTTGAAAACCGATGAAATCTTTTGAAACCATTAGGAATATTTGGAAAATTTAAAAATAATTTGATATCTCTTAAAATCACCTAATATGATTAAAAATCTAAATGAAGTATGTACATAAATAACCCAGTGGGCACAAAATTTGGCGACGTCTTTACGACGTCATCACGACATCTTTACGACATCCTATGTCCATGTCGTCTTCGTGTCTTTGCGATATCGTAAAGACATCGTCAGGTCATGCGACTTATTTACGATATCGTAAAGGCATCTTAACGACATGGACATAGGATGTCGTAAAGTTGTCGTCAAGATGTCGTCAAGATGTCTTAAAGACGTCGCAAAGATGTCTTAAAGACGTCGTCAAACTTTGCGTCCACTGGGAAATGATTTCTTAATACTTTTTCTATGTTTCGCCGCAGCTTTTTTCAATATTAGAGCATTCTGTATATCAATACTGATTTTCTCATCATGATTTTTTTCGAATCGCGAAAATTATAAGAAATTCATGATGAAAAAATAATTATAGACCCAGAATGAATTTTCAGTAATATTGTTTTTAAAGTATTTATGAAAAATTACCAACGTTTCGGTTTTCAGCCAGCCCCCTGAAAACAAATACTACGTTCTGAATTTTTTTTATTTAAAAACGCATAACAAATCTAAGGTCTAATGATCAAAATTAACTAAAATATGATGCTATTTTAAATGATCTAATTGGGACGAATCTTTAATCAGAAATTATTTTATTTTGAACTTTGAAAGATTATGTTCTTAACTGTAATTTTAATTGTATTTATAAATAAGACGAAGAAAAAGCTATTTTTCCACCTTCATTTATAAATAACTGATTAGCTTAAAAATTTGACCTCCTAAACTTTTTGAACAAAAAATTCCACTCTTTCCTTACTTTTTTGTTTTGCATGCAATATTTACATGAAGCATTATACGAATATTATGGAAAAATGTTGGAAAACATCTTCTGTTTGGTAAAAAAATGAGTGCTGTTATTATATTCAATCATAATAGAATCAGCATACCAGATGTTAAGGACGAAAAAAATTCACTTTAAAAAGCACTCCTCATAGGGGTTAAAATATAACATAGTGCTTTTCTGGGATCATAAAATTTTTTCAATTTCCGATATATTGTCAACTCACTTAAGAAGTGAAAGGATCTAAAAAGCTGCGTATAAATCTTTGAATTGCAGAATGGGCTATTAAAATCACTATAAAGTGAACCTAATTAAAGTTCAAGCGTATCTTTCCAAAATTAACTATAATTCAAATTTTCTATCATTTTGGATCTTCGTTAAAAAATTAATTCTCAGTAAAATGTGTAATAGTTGATATTTGTACAAAGATAATCTTAATTTTGAATAAAAAAAGTTGAATTTAACAAAAAATACATTTTTTTTTTTTACAAAATTATTAGAATAATTTAAAGAAATCTGTATTATCATCACTATCGTGAAAATAGAAATTAACCTATCGTTCGAGTTAGTTCTTCAAATTACATAAAATACTTAATGAAAGAAAGCCTAATGGGAAAGCACCCGATTGGCAATCGAAAATTCTGTGGCTCGATTCTCAGTAATTTTAAATTACTTTCGAAGTTATTTTAATTTTCAACAAAAAATGACCAATTTTTGAACTAAAAATATCAATTTTCAACAAAAGGATTAAGTTTTAAACAGAGAAAATTTCTTCAGTCGACAAAGAGAAAAATTATATCAACACTGTTGTCATTTCCCGACAAACAGACGAATTTTCAAAAAAAAAATTGAATTTACGACCCGATAATATTCAGTTTTAACAAAAGTAATCAAAGGCTCAATTAAAAAAGACAAGTTTGCAACTAAATAGGTAAATTTTTAAATAAAAGAGACCAATTTCTTAGCAAAAATAGAATGAGCTACATTTTATTTTTAAAAATTCATTTTAAAAAACTCATTTTCAAGAAACAAACAAAAAACAAGTTATCAACAAAATATTAAAATTTAATGAAGAAAATCATTTTAATTAAAATGATTTTTAGCAACATAAATAAAATTTGAATTTTTTATCGAAAATTTAACCTAATAGTTATTTTTTATTTAAAAAAAAAATTTTTTCAAAGAAGAAGGTAAATTAATCATCAAAAAGATTAACATTCTAGCACAAAAAAGAAGTTTTCTATTAAATAGTTGAACAAATGTTGAAAAAAAATTGTTAAATTTGGACAAAATCGGTTTCAACTAAAATGATGAATTATCAACAAAATTAATAAGTGTCTAAAAAAAACTACTTGGTTTAATGTTAAACTGCTTTTTTAAGGGTTCATCTATCATCATCATTCATCATAAAAACGACTATTTGGTTGAAGATTAAACTTTTTTTTTAATGTTAACTAATTAGTAGAAAATAAAATTTAAATATACACTACCGGTCAAAAGTTTGGGTACACTTAGAAAAATCGTTTTTTTGTTGTTGTATTTATCGCCTAAATTCTTATTTTGGATATTAATGTTTTTTTTAATTATCCTAATTAGATTTCTAAGAAAACTTTCAAAGAAGTTTTTAATGTTCCCTAGATTAAATAATTGCATTTGAAAATATTTTACCAAACAAAAACAAAATAATATGATTTTTTAATTTGTTAAAAAACATACAGACTCGGCCAAGATAAGATTCACTAAAAAAATCAGTCGTGCTGAAACATTTATTACAACTATTAGCATCTAACGAAATATTAGCTCTGCGGTGGAAATTTTTAAATCAAAGTATCTTTGTCTATAACTTTATCTCCAGCGAGGCTTTGATTGTTTAAAACAACTGTTCAAATATCTGGGTTAAAATAAAAATACGCTTTTTCTTAAGCCAATCAGC
>NC_046659.1:156484812-156490962 GCF_010883055.1 Belonocnema kinseyi
AGATCCATCCAGTTACATCCGAGAAATTGGTCAAAAATTGTTTCTCAGGGCCTAAATCAAAATGAAAGATTTAAAATGAAGAGTAGAAATTGACGTAATAAGCAATTAATCATATATTAAATCCTCTTCAATGAAAATACTAACTGTATTCGAAAATTGGTTTCTGGCTCTAAAACAATTAAAACCTAAGTAATTATCATAGTATAGGTCTCATATTTTGCTGAGTTTTTTTTTTAAATCGTGAAAAATTAACCATTTTTAAAAAGTCGCGAAATAATTAACGAAAGTTAAGTTATAGTTTTTTAGGATATTCAAAAGCTTATTATTCAGTATTTTTTAAGTAATATGCATTATCATCAAAGAATAACAGAAATTCTTGAAGTCTTTTCAAATTAGATAGAGCTATAGAATAAACATTTTTCTTAATTTTTTTTTTCGGAAAAAATCTTCTCCTTTGCTTCTCTGGAAATCGAGCGACAGGACTTCCAATTGCCGCTCGATTGCTTTTCCCTTAAGCTACTAGACAGATCGAAAGTAGAATGCTTTTTCAGAAATACACTTATGATTTTTCCAGGTGTCTCAAGTCAAATTCTTAAAGGAATCTCTATTATCATCGGTAATTCGATCTCTCTAGTAGCTTAAGGAGAAAGCACCCGACCGGCAATTGTAAGTTCTGTGGTTCGATTCCCAGCGGGGCAAAGGACTAGGTCTTTTTTCAAACGATAATTTAATTTTGATTAGTAAATTATTCACCCGCTATTATTTCTATAGTACAAAATTCAATATTTTAGGAAAAATATGTGCCTAATATTAATAATAACTTTAAAATGTTTAAGAATTGTTTACTTTAAAAATTAACAAAGCGTGCAATTTACGGAAAATTAAAACCTCTATCTGTTTTTTCTTGCTGGAAAAAAACGAATAACAATGGCTCCTTTATGTTGACCAATAACTTCAAGGTTTTTTAAAAACTTTTTTCAACAAAAACCCTATATTTGTGTTTACAGAATCAATAGGTCCAAGAAATCGCCGTACACCAGTACCAGGTAATTTGACAACTAAAATAGAGCCATATGGCTACCTGAAATTTTATTATTGTTTTAATGTTCGTCTATTGAATAAAATAAACCTTTATAGAATAATTTTTTATTGCTAAGATATAAACAATTTTTCTTTAACTGAAAGTAAATAATTTCTTGTTATTTGTTTAAATAATAATAATTATTATTTTAACATTTAATTACTGTAAACGATTTTTCACAATTTTTTATTTAATGATTACGAGTTTCGGACTCTGTAAAGAATGTTTCTGTCTTGGCGAAAAAGTTTTATTATTTGGTTGAAAATTAAATTAATGTATTAAAAATTCTACAATTTTATTATAGAGGCATCTTTCTTAGTTGAAAATTATATTTTGTATGAATTATTAATTTTGTAGAATATTTAATTTACGGCTAGGTTGAAAGTGAATCTTTTCCAATTGAGAATTTAAGTTTTTTGTAGCATGTTTAATTTTGTTGGTTAAATCAAAATGTTTTTTATTCTAAATTTAAACCTTTTTAGTCTTAAAATATCAGCTATTACATTTTGTGTTAAAAACTCATCTTTCTGAACTGAAAATTCCACTTCTTAGTTAAAAGTTGAAAAACCTTCTTGAAAGTTGATTTTTTTCTTGATAATCCATAATTTAAGTTGGATGTTTTTAAATCATTTGTTTTAACTGATAATTTAACTATTTCTGAGCACAATCAATTGATTTTTTTTAAGTTTACTGTTTTGTTTTAAAACTCATATTCTGAGGTGGAAAATTTCACAATTTTGTAGGAAAGGCAGTTCATATTTTTAAATAAAAAATCGTCTTTTTGGTTAAAAATTTAACAATTTCTTAAAAATTGACATATTTTGTTGAAAATTCCTCTCTTTGAAAATCTTTGAAAATTTCATTTTGTTCAATTTCTTTTCAAAATTAAAAAAAAAAACCCTTGAATCCTTTGAAAATCCTACAAAATTCTTTAAAATCCCTAAACATTTTTTAAATATCCTCAAATCTTTTAGAATTCCTTAAAATTTCTTGAACTTCACTAACACTTTATTTATTTTCCAACGTTCTGTAGATTTATAGAAATGTTTGAAATCCCATAATAAACTTGAAATCTTTAGAATTGCTAGGTATTCATCCTAATTTATTTTATTTATTTTCCAAAGTCCACTAGAAATCCCTTGAAATCTTTAAATATTATACAACATTTTTTAAAACCCTTTCACATCTTTGAAAAAAGTAAACAGCCTGTAAAATCCCTTGAAATGTATAGAAATTTTTTTTAATCCGAGAAATATTTTTTTAATTACACACTTGATTACTCTTTTTATCTCCTAATATGTTTAGAAATGTGATTCAAATAAAACAAGCATTTGATTTTACTTTCCCTATTTTTTGCATCAACTCTTTCAATATTTGAATATTCTTTATTTCTATACTGATTTTTTTATAATGACTTGGTATACAAAAATCATTATGATCCTATATCAAATTTCCGATAATTTTTTTCGCAAGAAAGGATCGCAAGGTATTGGAAATAATTGTTCAAAATACAACTTTCCAGATCGCAACAGAGAACAGAAAAATAACAATAAGTCAAATTTTTCCAGGAATCTGTATTATCATCAGAGAATAGTAGAATTTCTTAATGTCTTTACAGACTAAATGGAGCCATTAATTAAAAATTTTGTAAAATAATTTTTTTCTGAAAAAAGATCTTTTCCTTTCGCTGAGCTAAGAATCGAACAGGAGAACTTCCAATTGCCAGCTAAGTGATTCTACCGACTGATTTTTTTAGTCTTTCAAGACGTGAAGAAATTCTCTTGTTCTCTAAAGATAATACAGATTTCTGGGGAAATTTGAATTGTAACACCTGGCATAATAATACGTGTATTTATGAAAAAGGATTCTTCTCCCGATCTCACTAGTAGCTTAATGGGAAAAAACCCAACCGGTAATCTCAAGTGTCGTGGTTCGATTCTCAGTGAAGCGAAAGATCTTTTTTAGTAAAAAATTAACTAAACTTTTGTTTAATTTATAGCTCCATCCAGTCTGTAGAGACATTAAGAAATTTTGTTATTCTCTGATGATAAGACAGATTTCTTGAAAAATTAGAAATTAAATTTCTTGGATGATTATCAGTCGAAATCTATTTAAGTCTAATTTAGTCATTATAAGATAATAAATTTTTTCATTTTTCGATTAGCAACTATATTTTCTTTAATTGAGTAGTTACACAAGTTACACAAAGACGAATCACTCTGGAAGAAGGTGATCTGCTCGTCCGTGATGTAGATTTTTTTGGACGATATTATAAAATTGGGCAGATTGATATGTTTTTGAAAGTAAATGCCACAATTCATGAACCTGGTAATTAAAAAATGTCTATATTTCTAACATTCCGTTACTTAAGTGCTTAAATATTACTATTTAATAAATCAATCACTCAATCACTAACTCACTATAAACTTTCATTAACGTAGTAAAATGGATGGGTCAAGACATGGTCATAACAAAAGAACAGGTTAATGATGGTGATGATTTGGTACGCAATAATATTTGGTGGGGATCCTATAAGGCGGACGCATTTTAATTGACACCTGAAAATGAGAGGAGACAAATAATCTTTCCCTATAAACCAAATCCAGGAAGACCAACAAACATTACAATTTCATATGGAATGCACCGAGATTGGCCTCCCTTAGATTTATTGGATTTTTCCTTAAAACTTACTTTTAAAAAAGTATTTGTAAGGAAAATTACTAATAAATAGTTCAAGATTGTTTTAGGTATACTCTGCGCTACTTATTTATCGTTTTATTTGCGTATACTTATAAAAAATTTGTTGTTTGGAACTGACTAATAATTGTTTCAGGGGGCCAATTATTGTAACGATTAACCTATGGGAGCTTTTTAAAATGTTCTGTTCTTGGATAAAGCGAACATACTCTGTTCATTCGCTGTGAAAAGTTGTTGGTTGTCGAAAAAAAGTTTGGTTGTCCTTACCAAATTTTTTGTTTGCTATAGAAGCCACAAAATCATTTTCTTTAGCCACCGAAATTACTTAGTTGAAGCGTTTGGTTGAACTAACCAAAAAGTTTGGTAGGCAAAAAAATGTTTATGTGGATTAAATAAACTTATTTAGTTGAATTACATTATTACTTGTTAGCTCCACACAGTGAATTTTCAAATATGACAAAAATATTGTTGCTTTTGCAAAATATTTTTTCTGAACGAACTACATATATGTAATGACAACAAAATTTGTTTTCGTCGAGCAGACTAAACTTTGGTAAACTTAAAGACAAAGTTATTTTTTTTAATAAAATATAAAATACTTTCTGTAGAAAAGTAATATAATGACAAAATATATTGATTTAATAAAATGTGTTTGATTTTTATAAAATTCGTTTGATTAGTCATAAATAATTTTTGGAATACTCTCTCACGAGATAAAAGAGTGATTAATTAAGAGATTTCTATCACATACTTTAAGATACTTTAAATAGTTTTTTTAAAAATTACTTTCAACTGTGTTTTTAGGATTTGACGGTTTCAATAAAACAAATAATACATTTTAAAAATTATTGACCTTGAAATGAATCTATTAAAAATCCTAGGTTCCATTCATTTTTAATCTATTTTTACGCACCGTCAGCTATCCTAACGTTTTTTCCAAACAAATACATATTGAAAAAGTGTTCAGCTGCTCGTCGTGACTCGAAATAGTGCGCATGCGCAACTGCCTGTTTGGTACGCTTAGCAAAATTCTTTGGTACACTTTACTTTTTTGGTAGTCGCAACCAAATTTTGGCAAGAACAAACAAAACTGCTCCACAAAATTATTTTTTTTTCTCGGTGTTAAAACAAAAGAAACAAAGGTAATCAATTTTATCTTTGGATTATTCAAATGTTAGTGTAGGTGCAAATTAAAATAAACGAGTGTACAGAATTTGTTCAAAGTGTTATTTGTTTATTAAAACCGATTTTAAATAACGAATAGACAAATTTCCGAAAAGAAGTTAAATTTTCAACCAAGTTATTAAGCTTTCACTTTAAATAATTAATAATAAATTTTTGAAACACCAAGAAAAAAATTAATTTCGAAGAAAACAATCCTTTTTTATACCGAAGAGCTAAACTTTCGACCAAAAAAGATTAATTTAAAGAAATGCAATAAATGATATTTTAGAAGAAAAAAAAATTTAAATTAGAACTGGTTGAATTTAACCAAAATGATGAATTTTCAACGCAATAATTGAAAACTCAACTATATCAGAATAAATTTCGACCAAACAGTTGCATTTCTATAAAAAAATTTTTATGCCAAAAAGACGAATTTCCAACAACGAAAAAACCATTTTTAACAACATAGTTTAATTCATAATGAAAGAGATTAAATTTCTACAAAGTAAAATGTATTTACAATCAAAAATTTTCAAAATAAATTGTCAACTAAAAAGGGCTAATTATTAACAAAGCTATTAAATTCTTAATAAAAGTATTTTTCCCATTTAATACAGCAATGCAAAATTTTTGATCTACCCCTTCCCCAACCCTTTATGCAAAAAATGTAATTAATTAAATGGTTCAAATTACCATTTTTAATGCATAATTTGATTTCTAAAACACATTTTGTATGTCATTGAGTAAGCATGAAAATGTATAATAGCCGCGTTTACGATTTTCCTGGCAAAATTTACAATTCGATATATTAAAATTTATTAATTTCCAGGACAAAAGTGGGTCTGGGTTTAAGTTTAGCATATTAAACAATAAATATAGTAATTTCGTAGAAAATAAAAAAATGTCCTTTAATTTAGAGAAGATAATTCCTTGTAATATATAATAATTTTTCACGATATTTCGATTAAATGATTACAAGCCCCAAACACAGTTAAAAATTCGTATCTTTTTTTTGTTAAAAATTATATTGTTTGGTTTAAAATTGAAATTTCTTTTATTCAAGAATTCCGCTTAAAAGTCATTTGAACGATTGGATAATCTCTACTATACAATTATTTTAAATTAAATTAAAATAGGCTAAAAAAGAAGTTTTAAACCTAAAAACTACAAACAACGCGGAGACTTCTGTTCGCGGGGGGGGGGGG
>NC_046659.1:156490972-156504087 GCF_010883055.1 Belonocnema kinseyi
GGTCTTTATTTTCATAATAAATTCCAAGATTTATGATGAAAAGAAATCTCTTCAGACACGGTTTATGTAGAAAATTTCAATGGTCTTAAAAGGACTTTAAAAAAGATCTTTTTCTTAAAACCTCCTTTGTGGCATGTTTAAGGTTACAGGCAATTTGACATAATTGTAAACCATCCCTAACATGTGCTTATAGCTTTCTCCTTTAGGTCAATTTCAAAAAGACTTTAGAGATACTGGTTGCGTACCTCAAGAATGGGAAAACCCCAAATAGGAAATTCTAAATTTTGAATATTTGTTCTTTTTAAAATTGTACTTTGTTAAGCAGATAATAGAAAACCCGAAAACCTACTTAACGATACGCAATTTATATCAATTTATTACAATTTTTGGATAAAAAAGAAATTTTAAACCTAAAAACTACTAACAACGCGGAGATTTTTATTTCGTCGAAGGGGGGGGGGGGGTTTCTCTTCTTTCATCATAAATTCAAAGATTTATGCCTTAAATAAACATTAAATAAACAAAAATGAAAAAATATATATATATGTTTTTGGTGTCGTTCCCAGAGGACGGCCGGGTATAAGCAAATGGGATCACATGAACTCCCATTTAATACAACGCTGCTGAAGACTGGTGACCTTCTAACCATAAGAACATAAGCCCAAGACGACTTTCGCTCCCAGCCCCCCCCCCCCTACTTTCAACCCTCCCTTATTAACTTAAGTTTGGTGGTACGAAAGTTCTGCCGTGAAAGTTGAAAAGACACTTATGTCTCTTCAACTTCGAACGCAGAAAATCGACGAGAAAGATTTTGTCTCGAAAAAATATTATGGAATTAATTTTTTATAAATGTTTCAACGTAATTTTTACAAATTGATGAATATTAGTCTCATACTGTGGAAAAATTTACATTTTGGTTTTTTGCTATGAAAAAATCGACATGGGGTTGCTCATAGTGAAAAATACGGGGAAAAAGCCACAAGTTGACACGCGGCTTTCTTGTGTGTAAAATATCTCGACCTTATTGTATATTGTTTTGAACACGGAGCCTTTAGCTTTTTACAAGTTAAAAATACTTCAAGTCGACACGCGGTCTTTCTGAGTTGTATTTCCATACGTAATACCTGGCGTTTAGAGGCCAAATACAGCTTATCAGTGACTTACTGTTCAATCCTGCAGCGAATCACAAATTTTAATGGCAAAAAATTTTTTATTTAATCAAATCTATGTGTTTTTCAGAACTTTTGTTTGCGTAGATAGATGCAGTATTCTTTTTCGAATCAATTAATGCAAAAATCTTATTTTTGTCAAAAATGAGACTTAAGTTTCTTTTTTACTTGCACGGCAGAGTTATAACTACAATCTCCACCATATGACGAATTTCTATTTAACTTGGACATGATTTCGACTTGCAAAATAAACTTATAGTATAAAGGTGGTTGTTGGGCGTATAATATAAACAATGAGTAATAAAAACAATGAATAATAAAAACAATTAAATAGCCTCAGAAAGGACTGGAACTTTAATTGACAAAAGGCATGTACACGGCTAATGTGAAGGTCACGTTTCAGGCGACGAATGGAGACTGGGTGTTTTGAATGCTAGGGGAGTGAATTATCTCTAGGTAAAAGAATTGCAACAAACTATGCATGTAAGGAAACCAGATATTTTCTGTGTGCCTGAAACAAAGACAAAGGGTTGCGAAACTAAAGACAAAGAAAACGACGTTTTGAAAGGCGGATTTAAAATATGGTCAGGAGTAGATAGTTGAAGATACAAGAACAAACTATAACGGAGATAAATTAGTTGCTCTATGTTTACAAAGGGGTCTGTTTATTACAAATACTTGGTTTAGAAATAAAATTATTCACATGTACACTTGGTCTAAAGGAAATAGCCAGAGCATAATTAACTTTGTTGTTCCGGATGAAAGACTAAAAGAGCTGGTGATAGATACAAGGGTGATGAGCGGTTCTGAATGCAATACTGATCATTACCTTCTGATCTCTAAAATTAACTTAGGTCGGGGATGGAGACAAAACAAAACCAAGAGAACAAAACAAACGCGAATAAAAATTGAGAACCTACAGAAAACGGATGTGCCAATAGATTTCAAAAATAAGATAATTGAAAGCATTATAGATAGGGCAATATGGGAGGACCGTATAAAAACAAAACTGCACAAAGTTATGGGATATCATTGTTAGATATGCGATTATAGTGTGTGGTACCGCAATTGTAGGAAGAACTTTTGGTAATGTGTGGTGGATTGATGAAATTAAGGCTGTCCAAGAAGCAAAGAGAAAAGCGTACAGGAGAACTTTGAACATCACCGGTCTTAGCAATGAGGTAAGAAATAGATGTAGAAATGATTATAGACACGAAAACAGGATACTCAAAAGATTAGTTAAGGAACGTAAAGATACGATTAGAGCAGAAGAAGAGAAGAAAATACAAAACGACTTTAAAGGAAGCAAGAAACTGCGTTATAAAAAAATGAAGGAAACCAAAGTACAGAATTTGTCAATATAAGAAATGGTAATGGGGAAATGCTATATGATGCATACGGGATCCTAGAGGCTTTCAGACACTATTTTTGAGGACAATTTGGTGATAAAGCTATAGGACACCACAGCCGCCGCGATGTTGACCACGATGCGTTGGAAAACTCAATTGAGAAAGTCTGCGTCATTGAGGTTAGGGATATAATTAGGAAATTGAAAAACGGTGAGGCTGCTGGGGTAGACAGTATTAACGCTGAAATACTTAAGCACGGTGGCGAGTACATACCATATAGACTGTGGGAATTGATGAATTTATGTTTTGAGATGAGAGACGGCCCAAGCGATTGTGAAAAAGCGACTATCGTACCAATATACAAAAGAAATTACAAATTACAAATAAAAGTTTGAGAGCAGGAAAAAAAGTTTTCTGTGCATTTGTTGACCTAGAAAAAGCTTTTGACAAGGTGGATAGAAGTCAATTTTAGGAAGTCCAGAAAGAGTATGGAGTCAATTGATGGCTCCTACAAGCTATAGAAACAATATATACGGGTAGCAAAGCGAGTGTAAGGGCAAACGGGAATGTGAGAGACTGTTTCGATATACGAGGTATGTTCAAAAAATAAGGTGACTTTATGTTTTTCTCAAAAAATATTAATTTATTCCTTAATATTTATGTTGTCCCCTTCAAAGTAATCCCCCTCAGATGTAATACACTTGTGTTAACGCTTTTTACAATCATCGAAGCACTTCTGATAATCATTTTATGGTATAGCCTTGAGTTCTTTCAGCGATGCAGTTTTTATCTCCCTAATCGTTAAAAATCGATGTCCTTTCATGGGTCTCTTCAGTTTTGGGAGAAGGAAAAAGTCACTGGGGGCCAAATCCGGTGAATATGGAGGCTGAGGCATGACTGTGGTGCTGTTTTTGGTCAGAAAATCTTTCACAAGCAACTATGAATGAGCAGGTGCATTATCGTGATGCAAAAGCCACGAATTGTTTTTCCAAAGTTCCGGACGTTTTTTGCGTATCGCCTCTCGCAAACGGCGCATAACTTGAAGGTAACACTCCTTATTGACCGTATGACCTTGTGGTAAAAATTCCTGATGCACTACGCCACGGTAATCAAAGAAGACAGTGAGAAAAACCTTCACATTTAACCGAACTTGACGTGCATTTTTCGGTCTTGGAGACTCAGAATGCTTCCACTGAGACGATTAGGCTTTAGTTTCGACGTCATAACCATATACCCACGATTCATCGCCAGTTATGACCCTTTTGAAAAAATCAGGATCATTATTGACTTCATTCAACATCTCCTGAGCGATGGTCATGCGATAGATCTTTTGATCAAAATTAAGCAGTTTTGGAACGAATTTCGCTGACACACGTCTCATGCCCTAAACGTCCGAAAAGATAGCATGGCATGAGCCAACCGATATGCTAACATCTTCAGCAACTTCTCTCATGGTAATTTGGCGATTTCTCAACACCATTTCTTCCACTGCTTGAACTTTTGAACTTTTTCATCTGTTGTTGACGTGCAGGGACGTCCAGGGTGAGGTTCGTCTTCGACATCCTCTCGGCCTTTTTGGAACAGCTTGTACCACTTATACACATTTTTCTTACTCAAAGTAGACTCACCGTATGCAACTGTCAACATTTCTAGAGTTTTAGAGCACTGGATTCCATTTTTCACACAAAATTTAATGCAAACTCTTTGCTCCATTTTTTTCGAAAGAAGAAAATCGCCGAGCACACCAAACCCTTCTAAACTTTTACGCCTCTGCCAGAAAAGCAACACGAGCTGTATAGTCAAAACTATGAATATATTATCGTGACGAGTGTACCAACACAACAAAACAAAAATTTTATAACTCGAATCTACGTAGCCCGCGAAAATTGAAAAGTCACCTTACTTTTTGAACACACCTCGTAATTAAAGGAGTGAGAAAACGATGCGTTATATCTTCATGGTTATTTATATTATTTATGAAAAAGTGTTTAAGAATGGCTCTTTTCGATGAAGAGGGTGTGAAACTCGAAACAGTAAGGGTGCGTGGCTTAGCATTCGGAGATAATAAGGTTATTGTGGCAGAGTCAATCGAAGATTTACAAAGAATGTTGTATAAACTGAATGCAAGCATAAAGAGCATGGACCTTAAAATTAACGCAAATAAAATGAAAACTGTGGTTTTCAAAGGGAAGAGTGAGAAAACACTATGCAATATTTTATTAAATTATGAGAGAATTGAACAAGTTAAGAAGTTCGTACACCTTGGTAGCTTATTTACTACAGACGGGAAGATAGATAAGGAATAAGATAGACGCATAAACGAAGGTAAGAAGGTTATTGGTAGAGCAGGACTTCTTATTAGATTTGAAAATATATCAAATAAAGCTAAATTGGAAAAACATAACTCTATATTTGCACCAACTGTACTATACGGTAGCGAGACATTGACCTATCAAGAAAAAGGTAAGAGTAAATTTGATGCAATTGCCATAAGATTCTTGAGGAGGATATGCGGAAAAACTCTGATGGACAAAGTGAGTAACGACATAATTTTCAAAGAATGTCGTGCAGAAGAGACATTAGTAGACACATGGGAAAGAAATCGGGTAATATGGTTCGGGCATGTTGAGAGAATGCCAAAGAAAGGACTAGCGAAACAAATGTATCAAGGTAAAGTAAATGGCAGCGTGCCCAGAGATAGACCGCGGAAAGAATGGTTAGAATGTGTGAATGCGACCCTAGTTAGAAGAGACATAAGAAACCACAGAAACACGAAAGCCTGCATGAAAAAATTCATGGACATAAAAGAAGCTAGAAAAGTACGCCCGGACAGCAAAATATGACTACAAATAGTTAATAATAAGAGTGTCAGTAGAATTAATGATGCCTGAAACAAAAGACCTTAGATACTAATGGACCCAAGTGGGGAACCTTACGTGACGACTTTGTGTGGATCTTCACTTGGGGTGATTACTAGAGAGATTGATCAGCAACCTGGGTTGGACCAGTGTTGCGGAACAAACGTGTTATTTACATGAATAACACGAGAATCCTGGATCAATCTGGAAATTTTATATCCCTTCCTCACATTATTCCCTTGCCTACCGAGTGAGTCACGCCTATCCTGAAAGGGAAATGGCTTAATGGTGTAATAATAATAATAATAGAATTTTTTAAGTTTCAACTATATAAATATAATAAAAAATATCTTAGAAACGTCGGATATCTTTTGGTACATGGTATGTTGTAGATTTGGCTATGGACCTAAATCCGTTGAATGAATCTTCAACATCAGGTTGACTTTTCTACTTTAAATTCCACATGATTACCAAAACTGGAACTGCTGAAAACTGAATAAGCTTTCACTGGCTCAATGATTTCTTCGTTCGTCCAAGATTATTTTTTTCTGCTGTAATACGAATAATATATCAATTAAAGTTATATGTTTGATGTTGTATTTTCATGAGAAATAACTGCAGAATAGTTATAGGGTTACGATTTTATTGAGATGTTTCGACAACGTACTTTATTTCATAAATTTGTCAAATTATTTCACGAAACTAGTACTATTGTAAAATTATTTGAAGTTTTTTATTGATCTCAAGCATTTTGCATAAGTAATTTTAATATATGGAATTTCCTTATCTAGATTCTGTCAACCATTTGGACCCACAGATAAATCGAACAGACTATCAGCTGAGTCGTCTTCTGTTTTTGGGGTAGCATCCGTCTTCTTAAATGACCAAATTTTGTTCCAACATATTTTAATTGTGAATAGTTTGATATTTTTCCAGGATTCTGCTATCCAATTAATGGCTTCTTTTATTCGCACGGTTTTTATGTGTTCGATGCTATTGCTTCTTTCTTCTTGTTCTTCCCAATCAGAATTAATTAAATGAGTTTGATAGTTTATTTTAAGTGTTTTTTTTCAATCATTTTATATGGAAAATTAGTTTCATCCATATTGAAGTACTGTGCTTTAACTGTTTAGTACGAGTAATTTTATCGAATTCATTTTTTTCTTCCAGTGCTGCGTTTTGATTGGCTGTGAGATTTTCGCCTGCAAATGCACAAATCATCATACAAATTGGGTCTACTTATCAACTTATTTAATTGTTGATATTTTCCAAGTTGTGACATCATAAGCATACTCATTTAGTTAATTCTGTTTTGGAAGTAGTAGAAGAAATTTGTAATGATCTTTTTAATGATAAAAATACAATTAGATACTCTGAGCAAAGACTGAATTGCAGTTGATAATTACAGCTTAGAAATGTACTATTTTGAACAAATTTGATGATTTTTAATTCAGTTTTAGTTTACCTGCGATTGTTAAATAACGAACATTCATTCGTTTTTTTCTATTTTTGCAGCCATCCGTTACTCGCTTTAAACTAAACTCGTTGCACTTGCTGTTTGCTGAAAGCGATGGCTTTTTCTCGAACCATTATATAATGCGTTGTCCAAATCTCTTATATCGGGACTAGCTTTCTTATTATTTCTGAAATTTGATTTTGAAGCATCATACATTTTATCTTTTGTTTTTTTTTTCATTTTTGCAAAAGACGCTGTCTAACGTTGAATTGCCTACACACAAATTCATGCTTATGAATTTTGGCCTTTTTAAAAATATTTTTCTTTTGTTGAAAGGAAAATCGGTTGCGTTTTGCTCTTGGCTCGACCACGGCCTCTATTTTATGAACTTCCTTCTCAGTACGAATTTCATCAGATACAGCTAATTATTTTATTTGTTGAACTATCAACTGTCATACGTAAAAGTCGCATCTTGGAGGCCCATATGTAGGGTTTCAAAAATATTTTCAACACATTTCTCACCGTTGGCTAAGCCATTGAACATTTGCAAAATTTTAATTTTTTAAATTTTTTGTTAAAAGAAAAGTTTCATTCTTTAAATTTTTTAGTGAATTTTTTTAAATAGAATAACTTGAAACATAAAACAAATAAGAAGTCAATTTTTTTTCAAAATATAATATGTTGGAAATTTTACAAATTATGATTGCTGATGCAATTTCTTGGCATTTTTTGAAAAATGTAATTTCGACTAAAATATTTTTTTTTTTGTAAAAATAATGTTTACCAAAAAAATAATTTGAAACGCTTTTTCTTCAAACGAAAAATTTGGAATTTTTCAATTGACTAGTCCAGTAGTGAGAAATTTGTAGAATTTTTTTTTTGATTTCTTTTTAATATAACAAAGAAACGTTTTAGTTCTTTTACCAATGACTCGAATCAGAATTAACCCCCCCCCCCCCCCCCCGTCTAATATACATAATTAACGAGGGATTTAAAATATTTTAGATTGGGTAAAATTGTTAAAAAAACAATATTTCGAATTCAATAAAAAGGAATTGAACTATTATTAATTATAAATAAAAGCGTTGAAGAATGTTTGATTTAAAACTAAACCAAATTTAAGCAGAAGCTTTTAAGATTGACCAATTTTAAACTCAAATTTTGAAATTGAGACCGTTTTTAAGTGTGCAAACTGTAATAATTTCAAGGTTCGAAATTTAAATATTGCAAATTAAAAATACCGAGAAATTAAAATTGTATTGTTTGCAAGTGGCAGCGGTAAATATTATTTAATTTTCAACTAAATTAAACTTTTCCAAGTGAAAGTTTCTGAAATTCTAGAATTTTTAAATATTATTAAATTATAAAAATTACTATTTATCATTAAAATTCACTAGACAAATTTTAAAATAAAATTGGTCCTCTCAACGTTGAAAGTGTCATGGAAAACTTAGAAGTACAGTTTTTAATAACATGAAAAATCTAGTGAACGAAAAATGTAAATAATTAGAATTTAAATGCCCTTTTTATGCGAGATATGTCCATAAGTCTGTTTTTTGTGTAGAAGAAACTATAATAAATTTACATTTAAATGCTTTAAACAGTATACATCAAAGATTAAAATTGATCTCAGAATTAGAAAAAGAAAATAAAACTAAATTTGTTGGACTGAACTTTGATCAACTTAAGTCAGTGCAAAAAGGGATCTTTGGAGATATTACAAATCTTTTGATAGTTTTATTAAATTCGTATAGGAGATTATAGTATTTTAATACTTGGATCATTTTTAGCTTGAATTATTGTAAAAGAATATAAAAAATTTCTGAAATATCAATGATTGACACAAATACCATCAATTAAAACTGAAAAATTAATTTAAAAAAAAATGAAAAACAATTGAAATACCATTATGATAAGAAAATTTAGCTTCATCTTCAAACATTTCACTAGTCTTAAGAAAATCAAAGAAATATTCACTTGTAGAATTCTATAATGAGTACCATGATGAGATCTAAAATGGTCTTGAAACATGTTGGTCCCAAAGTAGTACAAAAAAGACGGAGAAGAAGAAAAAAAATGGAGTGAGGATGGCTTCGTTGTCTCTCTCATAATTCTCTCCCGCCTTTATATATATATATATATATATATATATATATTATTTTTGTAAAACGCAGATAAACTAAAAAGAAACGATTTATTTTAGAATATTCATCATTTCATTTAAATGGACGCTAAAATATCAAATCTGAACAAACAAACTTTATGCAGGAAAAATTTATGAATTTCCTGAACATCTTCAAAATCTCGTAAACTTTAATTTTAATACATATTAAAAGCTTTTGGAACCTCTTGAAATCTATCGATTTTATTGCAAATATATTTAAATTTATCAAATTTTGAAATCTGTTAAATTCTGTTGAAATCCATTTAAAGTTCTAAAATCCCTCAAGATCTTTAACATAGTTGAAGGTCCTACAATTCTTATACCTTTCTGCTTGAGGTTTTGAAATGTGTAGAAATATACTTTCGAATAAAATTCTATTTATTTCTTAAAGTATAAATTATTCGACAGACCTTGAATACTAGATAAAGTAAACTTATCAATTAAAGTTATCTACAAAAAATCATTTAAATCCTTATAAATATTCGAAATTCTTTAAAAGATTTAATAAATTCCTCAAATTTTGTAAAAATACTGTCAAATGTGGATTAAATTAAAATTATTAATTAAAATCGTCTAAAAAAGTTGCTTAAATCCGTAGAAAATGCCTTCGAATTTCTGAAAAACGTAAAAAACAATGATAAAAAGTATAAATAATTTTAAAGGTTTTAAATGTCATTTGAATTAAACTTATTCATTAAAATTATCTGAAAAATTTTTGAAATTTCTAGGAACCTTTACAAACAAATCTTTAAAAATTTTGCAGAATATATATTCAAATCCGTTTATATATTTCGAATCGCTAGAAAATCCTTGAAGTTCCTTTTCATATTATATATACAGGGTGATTTTTTTAACTTGAAACTTTCAAATGTCTCAAAAAATAGGCACTCTATGAAAAAATGTTATGAACCAAACTTTAATCACCCTGACGAGTATATACACTGATATTAAAATCATTTCCCCACACCGCCCCCTGGGAGTGGGGTAGGGACAAGTTCGAAATTTTTAATGGAAACCCCTATTTTTTATTGCATATTCGGATTCTTTGAATAAAAATGCGTATGAGATGTCTAAAATATTTTTTTGCTTCGCGATAGATGGCGCTGTAATCGACGAAATTCAATTTTTCTTCATTTTACTGTTACTGAGAATGCATGCTTACGATTCTGCAATACATTAACAATGAAAAATATACCATTTTCGTTGTGACATGACTAACCACAAAAAAAAAGAATTTGTCAAATCGCTACAGAATTATTATTTTGAAAAACATGCCAAAGCGTGTGTCCGTTCTTGAGAAGTAATTATTAAGTAATACGTTTAAATTAACAGTGTTTCCTGAATATCCCTAAATTTTAGCTCTGTCATTATTGTAGATTGAGGCCAGCGGAGGCTGTTGAAACATTACGAGAGTTTCTACTTTTTTCTATCCTTAAATACAGTAATTTAGAAAAAATAAATTTAAAACAAAACTCATTTTAGTTATATCAAAGATGATTCTGAATACTACTTTACAATGGAGTATCTAACCGTACGAGAGAACATTGAAATGGTTCTAGTGTATGGAGAAGCTGGAAGAAATCTTGATAATGCTGTCAATCTCTGCGCTCAGCGTTTTTCAAATAGAATTGCGTCACGTGCTTAATTTTATCGTGCTCACAGTAAAAAAAGGATCAATTTGGTTGAAGAGCAGTTTGCTCCAACGATCATTTGACTCTCAAAATTATAATGATCTGTCCATTCAGATAAATTTGATCTTATTTCCTGGTTAATTTGTCAGACTAAACAAACGGCCACCATATCTTGGAGCCGGTGTCATAACGGCACAACCTAAAAATGGCATCGAACTGCACGTAATTGCATCTAAGTACACTTAACAGATTATATTTTCTAATATAAAATTTAATTATTTTTTCAACTTTTCAATTACACTGCACGATCAGAACTCATAGAAAGCTTGTATATTAGCATAAGTACTCCAAGAACGTCAGCCATCTTGGTTTGACTTTATACATGATCCCGAATCAGATCACTATGATCTGATTTGATTGGCAGTGGCCAATAATTCTCACGTTAGTACACAAGAAATTACTCGCGATTCCGGAATGTTTCATAGCAGTGTTTGGAAAATTTTGAAACGTAATAAATTTCATCTACATCATGTCTCTTTACATCAAGAACTTCATGACGTTGATTTCTAAAATCGGGTAGTTGTTGTCAGTGGGCACGTGAAAAATACAAGTAAATCCCAACTTTTTTTGTGATGTATTATTCTCTGACGAGTCGTTTTTTACGAACCATGGAATAGTTAATCGACACAACATGCACTACTGCAGTATTGAAAATCTGCAGTGGCTTCGTGAAGTCGAACACCAGCGTCCATGGTGCGGAATAATTGGCAACAAATTGATCGATCCCCATATAATCGAAGGCAGCTTAAACGGTCCAAAATATTAAGACATTTTGGAAAATAAACTGTCAATCTTGCTTGAAGATTTGTGATAAAAAATACGGCAGAACATGTGGTATTAACATGATGGTTTTCCGGCACACTATCCAGCGGTAGCATGAGAAGTTCTTGATCGTGACTTCAATGGTCGCTGGATTGGTAGAGGCGGTCCCATAAATTGGCCTGCAAGATCGCCAGATCTTACTTCACCAAATGTCTTTTTGTGGGGCTATCTGAAAGGCAAAGTGTACAAAGAAAAACCAACAACACGTGAGAATAAGATTGACCGAATTACAAGTGCATGTGATAAAATTCAAGAAGATGCTCTTCCCCATTGTGTAAATTTATTTGAAATACGGATTAATAAGTGCATTGAAGCCAAAGGTCATCATTTTGAGCACTTACTTTAATTAAAACATGTTTATTTAAGACTAATTTCGAGTATTGCAGAATCGTAATAACAAATAGGGGTTCCCATTTAAGATTTTGAACTTGCCCCCACCCCACCCCCAGGGGGCGGTGTGGGGGAACTGATTTTAACATCAGTGTATGTACTCCTCAGAGTAATTAAATTTGCATTCAAAAATTTTTTTCATATAGTGCCTATTTTTCGAGATATTTGAAAGCTTCAAGTTAAAAAAAACACTCTGCGTTCTAAAGTTTACTAGAAATGCATTCAAAACTATGGAAATATATATTTTTAAAATTTTTTCAACATTTCAAAACGTATTACAAAACTAAGGTGTTTTCCCGAAAATATGTTATGATTAATAAGTCTTAAGAATCCGGAAGCAATCAAGAAAATAAACCTTCCCAAATCAAAATTGTTTAATTTGTAATCTTTAACATAAAGTTATTCGAAAAATTATAAAAATTAACCAAAATATGTTACTTGAAATGATATAATTTACACAAAGCTTTAATCCGAAATTATTCTATTGCAAGATTAGGAAAAGTTTAATTGTATAATTATATTCAGACGTAAAAAAATTTGTTTTTCACCTGCACTGATAAATTTCTAAAATTTATTTTTTCAGAGAATGACCATGAGAATAAATAAACACACGCGATGAATTCAGTATTCTTATCTTCGCTGAAATTTTCATCATAATAGTAAACACTTTTTATGATTAGCCAGCAATCACGAAATATTTAATCGTGTCGCTGGTCCGTATTTAAGGAATGTGATGTGCTCTTAATTTTAAAAATTGAAATTCCGCACAAATATATACAAAAATTATTTACTGCTGGATTATTGCTTTTTATCTAGAGACTAATATCGTGTCCTAACTTTGGCATTCTTAACGGCAGATTAATCTTTTATACACCATTTCCTTAAGACTTAGACTATTTCTCATAAGCATCTTTGTCGATAGAAAAACTTAATTATTTGTATAAAGTCCATATTGTAATTTATGTACGGTTTATGCACGATTACGATAATATTGACACTCGTTTATAATTTGAATATATTTCAGAAGTATAGGCTAAATGTAACAATGAATTGCAAAACCCATTTATTTTTAACATTTTATATTATAAAATGAAATTTGCAATAAAGTAAGTTCATTGAAAGATGATTGTATAAAAAAATAATATGATTCTTTAATTCTTTACAAACATTAAAACCTCTGTAGAGATAAGATTAATTAATAAGATATAATTTCCTT
>NC_046659.1:156504187-156526650 GCF_010883055.1 Belonocnema kinseyi
TAAAAATATTCAAGAGCCTTCTAGTTTCATCCAAGAAATTCGTCAAAAATCGTTTCTCATTGTCTACATCAAAATGAAGTTTTCTGTTTGTATGCTGCTCTTCACGTTGATAGTGTTTCTTGATTGCGTTCGTAAGTAGAACATAACATAAAATCATTAATTATATAGTATAGCATCTTCAATCCAAATATCCATTTCAGTTATTTCATCTTGTTGCGTAATCACCCACTTACCGAATGAATAGTTATAGTAATTATTCTAAAATAATATTTTATAAAACCAATTTTAAACTTGTTTTCGTAAATTGTGGTTTAAAAGTTTCTATTTTTAAGAGTATTTCACCTAGATTTTGCGTTTTTTAATAAATAACCATGCAGACAGTCTTATTATTTCTAAATTCTCTTTCTTCATTGTTTGTGAAAATTTTTATTTAAAAAAACTTTATTGCATGTAAAAAATTATCAAAACTGAAAGAAATTATATTTAAAAGTTGCGTATCTGTTGGTGCGCGTCTGTTGGATCTCACATCCTTGCACTTTCCCTTCATTTCTACACAGACCTTTTAAAATTAAGAGGAAAAACTATAGACAATTGTAATTAGGTCATTGTAAAACTTCTATTTAAACAAAAAATTTTCTTTTTTTATTTCTCAAATTCGTTAAAGTTAAGTACTTATTATTAATTTTCTTTTAACTAAAATTTAATAACTTTTAAGAAATTTTCAAGAAACAATTTTTAGCCATAAATTTCTTAATTTGTCTACGGTCATCCTCGCAAAATAGCAATTTTATGTTTAATCCATGATTAATACGGTTTTTTTTACAATAATTATTTTTATTTCACAAGTAACGAATTTCTAAGTATTTTTAGACTAATTTACGATTATTTGAACAATTATTATTTGTTTAAATAATTCTTTTCTGTAAATCGTGAAAAGTAAGAAGCTTATAAAAGTAATGGAATAATTACGAAAGTTTAAAGTACATTTTTCATTTTAACGAAAAATGGAGAAAATTCTAGTTTTTTCAAACCTTTTACACTATATCACTGATTATTCGGTATTTTTTTATTTCAATAAAATAGATCTGAAAAATAACTAACCATAATGTAACGGAAAATTTTGTTAAGTTTATTATTGCAAATAAATATTAATTGTTTATATAACTGAAAGCCTTCTACCCAAAAAAATATAACTCTGAACGTATATTAGCTCCATCATTAAATCCATAAAATATTACATTTCTTAAGATTTGGAGGGGGAAGGTTTAATTTTAACTTATATTAAATTATTCAAATAATTCTCACATAGGCTAAAACTTTTCACGACTTACAGAAAGAAGATTTTTTTAATGACACTTCATTTTTTTAATAATGGCTGTATATGTTGAATAAATAAATACTACTCTTGATATTCTTTAGATACATCATTTATTCCAAAATAAATAATTTTTCATTACCTATAGAAAAAAATTATTAAAATAAATTATAATTCTTTAAAGCCCCTTAAAGGAAAGGGGTAGTTCAAAATTAAAAGTTTCTTGGATGGAAATTATTCCTTGAACATTCCTTAACAGGTGACTGAACTTGAATTTACACAAAGTTATAAACAGTACAATCCCTTATAAAAAAGAAGTATTGCGTTTCCAATACTTATTCGCGAAAAAATGATTAGATCCAATACTTACCAAAACTTCTTTTTCATAAGAGATATTTATAATCTCTAACTGTGGATTATTCATTCGCTATTATTTCTATGATATTAAACTTATTATTTTCAAAAAGGCATATGCCTAATTTTAATGATTTGATAAAAATTTTTAAGAAATATTTTCTTAAAATTTAGCAAGCGAATATTTATTTCAACAATGAACTTTGGGGTTCTTTAAAAATTTTTTTTAACAAAAACCCTGTATTTCTTTTCACAGAATAAATAGGCCCAACACAACGAAGAAGACCCTGTAGATCAGATCAAGGTAACTTGCAAATTAAAATCGATTCTAACATAAGTATTAGAGAATTTTGCGAATACTTCCAGTTTTTCCCTAACTGAAGTGCTTTAAAGGCAAATCCAGAGATAGTTAATCAAATAATTTCTTTATAAATAAACCGGTTTTCCTTGTTTTATAATACATAATTTTTTATAATTTTTATCAGTAATGATGATTAATTCGTTAGTTAACTAATATGAACGATTTACCTTTCTTTTTGCTGTATAAGTTTTATTATTGGGTGAGCTACTCAATTAATTTAATAGAAACGTATCCATTTAATTAAAAAGTCATCTTTCTTAGTTAAAAAAAAAACTTTTATTGGAAATTGAAATGTTTATTTGAAAATAAATCTTTTTTAGATGCGAATTTAAAAATTTGTAAAATCTTTTTTTTGCTAATCATTCCATTATTTATTTGAAAGTTAAACTGCATTCTTGAATGTTAAGTTTTGTTGTTTGTTATCCATTATTTTTGTGCATTTTTTAAATTGTTCTTTAAAATTGTTTTTAAACTGAAAATTTAATTATTTTCTTCAACATTCATTTTTATATTCAGATTTTATATTATCATTTATATTCTGGGTTTGAAAATGCAATGCTTTGGTAGTAAAGCCAACCATTTGAAACAAAATTAAACTGTTTTGAAAGAAAATCATTTGTGCATTAAAAACTAATTCTCCCGATTGAGAATTTATCTACTCCACTTGTGTTTGAATTTTGATCTTTTTTAGTTTAAATACATAGTTAACTTTTTATAAAAATTAGGATAACACACATTTTTCAAACTATTCGGTTGAAATTTACACAATTTTTTGAAAAATCGTCGTTTTGGTAAAAAAAGTAATTGTTTTGGTTAAAAATGCAACTAATTGTTTAAAAATTAACGTATTTTCGATAATCTTCTTAATTTTTTCGAGATTGAATAAAATCCTTTAATTCTTGTAAAATTCCTTAAATCATAAAATCCCTTGAAATTTCTGAAATCTTACAAAATCATTCAAACCCCTAGAAATCTTTGAAATTTCTTAGAATACTGGGATATATAAAAATCCTTTAGATCTGGTGAAATTTGTTAAAATACCTTCAAATCCCTTGAAATATTTAAAAAAACCGTGAATACCTTAATTTTTCATTTCGTTTCATTTAATTTCCAAAGTTTTTGGAAAACCCCTTATAATCTTTTAAAAATCCTACAAAATTCTTTAAAATCCCTAAACCTGATTTTTTTCCCTGATATATTTCAAGACCCCTAGTTCCTTGAAATATATTAAATAAGACTTTATTTAGTTCTCAAAGATCTTTAGAAATCCTTAAACATCATTCAAAATCCTACAAAATTCTTCAAAATCCCTGAAAATTTAAAAAAATTTTAAATCCCCTAGAATTCCTTGAAATAAATGAGCAACCTAGAAATTAACTTAAAATGTAAAAATGATTAAAAAGCATTTGAATGTAATTGAAATTAACCCTCCACCATCCTTGTGGGTTATACGTTTTACAGGCGATTTTTCGAAGTCGAATTTACAGGGAAGGAAGAATTATTTCAAACAGTAACAACATTTTTTGAATATTCAAAAGCAATTTAATGATAAAATAGAGGAAGTGAATAATAACTTAAAATTTTCAAATTATTTTTTTATCGAAAACTGTATTGGTGGAGGAGGTGTAGACACAGATGACCTATTCAGACGACGGAGATATAGATTGTTCAAAATTCTGAATGAATAAGCTTAATATATAAGTTTAAAAAAAAATTATTTTCCATTTTGTCAGGAATCACGTTAAGTTATTTCCTTTACTTGACAAGTTAACTGGAATGATAGTTTTTATTTCTATTTTGACATATTTGGGATTGACATCCACACTGATTGATAGTAACTATCTCTAATGATAACACAGATTTCTTTAAATTACTTTTTCAATATTTCAAAATCTAATTATTTCAGTATATGAAAATCATTATGAGCCAATACTAAATTTTCTCAAATATTTTTTTGCAATATTAAAATATGTTTCGGATTCAGAATTAAAATTGAAAATTTAATTTCTTGGATGGTTATAAGTGGACACGTAATTAAGTATGACCTATTAGTTATAAGATAATAATTTAAAATTTTGTTTAAATATCTAGTAACTATATTTTTCTTAATTGATCAGCTCCGCCACCTCCACGAAGGCCAATTGCTCTGGAAGAAGGTGATCTAATCTCCCGTGATGTAGACTTTGTTGGACGATATTATAAAATTAATGGAGTTGGTATGTTTTTGAAAGTAGATGCCGGAACTTTCGAACCAGGTAATTAAAAATCCTCACTTTTCCACTATTCCATTAGTGAATTGCTAGAATATTACTATTCCATATGTCAACCGCTTAATTACAAATTCGATAAAAAATTTTCATTAATTCAGAAAAATGGAATGGTCAAGACATAATAATAACAAGGGAACAGCTTCATCATCTGGATGGATTGATTCGCAATAAAATTTGGATTGGAGTATATGACGATGAGGAGCACGTGTTTTACGAGATATCTAGAGAACAGCAGAGACGAGTGATACCTTGAAGATGACCAACTGCGACCGACTTTGACCCAACTGCTTTCCTGATGACGACCAACAAAATTTACAACTACATTTTGATTTTACAAACAAATATTTATTATAAAATTACTGGAAAACATTACAATAATGTTATCTGTTCACAATTTTTTTTATTATTGATTTTATTTGAATCATAAAAAAATTAATTATTCAGCAAACAGTCCAACTTTCAAAGCAAAAAGTTAAATTTTCCACCCAGAAAGTTTAATGTTCAAAGTAGATAGGCTAAGCTTGGTCTGGCTAATAGATTCCCTTACCGACATTACCGACCGGGTAAAAATTAAATCTTTATGCTGATAGTAGTAAAGAAAACGTCAGACAGGCGATTGGCAGACTTTGTTTTTTATAAAAACTAATGGATTGTTTATACATTCGATAAATATGCGTCACGCCTCGACAATCGCACCTTTCTGACAGTTTGTAATAACAAATTCATTGGAATTTATCCATTTGATTTTTACCGACAGGAAGCTTACATCATATTTTTTTCTAAAGAATTTTGTCGCGGGATCGTAAAAAATACATTTATATGGTTTGAATTTATAAACAACTGGATTGTTTAGACCTTGCACAACTATATATCACTCCTCTATAATCAGCACATTGATATTTGGTGATAACAAATTTATTGGAATTCATCCCCTTTGACTATTACCGACAGGAGCCTGATATGATATTTTTTCTAAACGAGTTGTCAGTGTAACGTAAGACACACGTTAAATGATCTTTGATATTATCAACAAGTCTCGTAATTTATAATCAAATTTAATATTAATTCTAAGATAAAAAATGAGGTCACTGGTAAGGTTCCATGGGAAAAAATTTGTGAACTATATACCACACATAAATGTTTAAAACGTTTAATATACGTTAGCATTAGCTATAAAAGTCACAGTGAATTGTTACGAAGTTCATTTACAAACGAGTAATCGAGGTGGACGATATTCACATATTATAGTGATTATTGAAACTCTTTGTGGTTATTCACAACTTTTCCGGATTTTAAAAATTAGTATTTAAAATTTCATATTCTTTTGAGATTATTTAATCTATACATACTATACTGATGTTAAAGCAATTTTATGGATTTTTCATCTAGTGTTTGACAATTTTTTGTCGTTGAAATTATCATTTTGTTTGAACAGACTCTACTTTTTTCCGTGAACCTAATTTTTTAAACATTTAAATTTTATCGAAACTCTCAGAACACTCATTCCCATTATGGAGAAATCGTGTGAGGAAATAGCAAAAGGTAAGTCGAACGTTGAAATAAATATCGAAATTGAAATGTGGTCTAAATTGGGGATATCAAATATACGACTTCTGAATAAAATTTTAAAAATAAAAAGGATACTTTATCAGTGGGTGAAAAGAATAAAATAACATCAACTGTGAGCATTTTAAAAAGTATGAATTTTAAACTGAAGCGACTTCAAAAGAAAGGTAAAAAAAATGCAAAAAAAGAAAAGAAAAATTGATAGAATGGGAAGATTTGGAATCAGCTTTCGAAAATAGAATAAGAACGGGATCAGTTGTAAATTTAATGCACAAAGACTTAAATGATTTTTTTGAGATGCAAATTCATTAGTTATTCATCGAGTTACAAATAGTTAAAAAAAGGATGGTGAATTAAAAGTGAATGTCGTTCTTGCTGCTAAATTTACCGCCTTACAAAACGGGGGTATAATTAAGTAAATCACATTTTTTAATACAAAAAATGAAATTATTTCACCTTCAAAAGATCTTACAGGATGGTTTAATGATAAAGTGACGTCTTAGCTCTTGGTAAAAGTTGAAGAATTTTAACAACAAAAATCAAACTGGAGATTGAAGGACCGCAGCGCTGTATCCTACTAAAAAAAATCCAACTTTAATACGCTCTTATCCCCATTTCAGTCTAACAAATTTGAAACATGATGGAATAGACTTTCCAATAACATTGAACGATGTCCCCAAATTTGAAACAATGAACGAATTAAGGATAAATATTTATGGCATAGAGTGAGGTGAAAACAAAAATAAGCAAGAAATTGTACCCATTTATATGAGTGAACAAAATGTTTAAATATCGCAATTCATCTGATTTTGACTGAAAAAATGAAGATATTTATGATGATGATTATGATAATAATCCAAATCTAGAAAAAGATAAAAATTCTCATAATGTTTTCAACTTTTCATTTATTCGTAACTTATCACGTCTAGTAAAATCACAATTTTCAAAAGCTTCTAATCGAATGTTTCTTTGTGACCGGTGTCTATGTCACTTCAGATATAAAAACTCATTCGAAAAGCATAAAATTGACTGTATAAATTTAAATAAATGCAGTGTAATTTTACCCAGAAAAAATAAAAATATTTTGAATGTTACAAATTTTAGATCTAAAGATAAAGTTCTTTTTGTAATTTTTGCTGATACTGAAAGTTTATTAGAGCCATTCAATGATAATTTAAATTCTGATACTCAAGCATATTTAATACATACTTCTCGCAGTCTTTCGTTCTATTTAAAATGTGATTATGATGAGTCTCTTTCTAAATTTAAAAGTTACAGAGGAAAAGACTGTATTGCATGGTTCATGAAAAAATTGCATGAAATATCTAATTTCATAGATTCCGTTATAAAAAATATTGTACCTATGAAACCTCTAACATTAGAGAAAGAACTGGAATTTATAATAGCCAAAATATGTCATATTTGCGAAAAACCTTTCAACAAGGATGATATAAAATATCGCGATCATAATCACATTTCAGGAGTTTTTAGGGGTGCAGCCCATCGAGGGTGTAATTTAAATTATCAGATTACGCACGTAATGCCAGTAGTGAATATTCAGATTTATTCAGATTTATATTTGAAAATGGATGTATTACTTTTATCCGATGTTTTCGAGAATTTTAGGGACACTTGTTTTGCAACGTATAATTTGAATCCCTTACATTATTTTACCGCACCAGGTCTAGCCTTTGATGCAATGTTAAAATTAACAGATTTTAAACTTGAGTTATTAACTGATATGGAGATGATGATAATGATTCAGGAATTGAGGATGATTTCGTGAGTGATCCTCAAATGGATATGAGAAAAATATTTAAAAGAAAATTCTATTAAATTTTAATTCTTCTAGTTAGTTTAATTATTAATAAACTTTTCATGCTTGTTAAATATTTTAAGAAATTCAATATTTCCCATTCATTTTTCTTCTTATTTTTTATTTTAATATTATTAAAATTTGAAGTAAAAATGTTAAATTTAATTAGAACTAGAATGCTTAATTAAGAATAAGGTTTAAGAATTTAAGAACTTCAGAGTTTAGCTGCGAAATATTTAAGGACTCGAGCTGTGGATAAATACTTGACAGACTCAACTCATTATGGTAAGTGATTTTCTTCTTTTCACAAAGTTTAAAAAAAAAAGAAAAATACCTTGGAAAATTTCTTCACATAACAAAGAAGTCTAAAAAAGTCCTATGGGTTTTAATAAATTATTATTAAAAAATAAAATTTTGAACATAATTTTTTTTAAAGTAAATATTTTCAAGCAACTCTAAACGATAATTTTGAAAAGACTCTGTCTCCTGAAGGTTTTAGATTATATTGAAGACTAAAATTTGGAAAGTATAGACATAAGTTTTGAATTGAAGAACCTTGGAGTTTTAGCTTTGAAATATTTTAGATTTTAAGAAATAGGTGAAGACTTGACGAATTAAACAAATGGTAACTGTTTTTTAAAAATCATATAACTTTTGTTAATTATGGCAATTTAAAAAATAAAAATTATTCTGAACATTTTTGAAGTAAGAATTAAGTCTGAAGAACATAAACTTAAAGGCTTCAGACGATAATTTTTGAAAGACTCTATCTCTTCAAGATTCAAATCATCTGTTGATAAGTACCACTTGAAGTTCGATAATCGTTTCTAGACCTGAACTAAAAAAAATTTGCTAGTCGGTTATTGAGAAAGTCATAACCTTGAACTACTTATATCTACTCACATTACACAAATAGGGTTACAAGAAATAAGTCAGTTTTCATGATCTATTTTGTTCCATTTAGTTAAAAAGAAAGATCCTTTACAGTTTTTATATAAATAAATGCTTGACAATTTTGGTACAATATTTTTATACTAATTTTTTCACCACACCACTAATTGGTTTATACTCAACAATACGGTCATGCAATATACGACAATATGCTGATGTTCTCGCAGGGAAATTTTGTTTTGCTTCAAATTCCAAGCGATTATCTACCGGTCCGAATTTTAATGCTTCGTTTTGTTTCGAAAAGTTAATTAACGTTAATGGAGCACATTGCACAAAATCTTTCTTTGATATTAAAGTCTGAGGCGCTTTACCATAGTATGTCGATTGAAAACTCCCAAACATTTCATACAATAAAGCATCCTGATTTTTATCAAAATCTAAATTTAAATTTCCGTATGGATAGCATTGAGAATTTAGAAATAATTTAACATCAGATAGTTTGCAATGATTAAAATAACTAGAATTTTCAGCACCAACATTTTTCTTATTTGTTTGAAATCCTGATATAACAAATATAGGTTTTTCCAACTGAGTTGGAACAATCTTACATATGTTAATAACAAACTTTACCTTAACGATCTTATATCCTGGAGGTACAACAGGAAAACATTCATGAATAGTATGCATTTTTTCACCATTTATGTAAGCTCCTGTCGTGATATTACATTCAATTATTAGACAATTTATTTTAATTATCGAAACTGGTAAATCTGACACATGAAGTTTATTAGGTTCCAGTATTCTGTGTGTAACCCAACAAACGTGCAATAGAATCTGGATGTTCAAAATTTATCTCACGATTACAATTAATTTCACTGCATAATGTATTATTATTTGGATTAATTGAAATTTCAATCCCTGATTTTCCTAAAATTAGTTGCAAATATTTATTCATATCTTTTATTTCATAACTACCTGTTGGAATTGTAATTTTTTCATTGCCCACATAAAATTTATTTTGCCCAAAGTCCACGTTTGGAATCGAATTAAGGGTTAGAAATTCTACAAGACCCAGAGTGTAATTTTGTGGGGTTGAAAGTTCAATGGGTGGAAAATATTGACTTTCAAGAATCGGTGACCTTCCAGACAACATCAGAGTATATGAATCGCCCATGATGATGGTGAAAGCTTTACTGAGTTTAAATAATTATTGTACACGTTTACATGGATTAAATATACTACAAATTTTCAATTGGCCACATAAAAATTTGAGACATAAATGCCCACAAACATATGTATTATAAGCCTCATGCATTTCATGATTATATTTTATGCTCCTAACACCGAGATACTGAATGAGATCTGAAGGAGGCCTTAGGTTGCCGAAACTATCAAAATAAATAACTTCATCACCAGATTTTTATATGCAACCCAGTGTGCACCTTTTCCATCCTTATCATCAAGATTTATAATGGTCTTTTCATGTTTATAAGAACCCCATTTAGGCATTTCATTTCTCATAAAAACTCCACAAAAATATGAAATTTTCATAGATTTTGCATATTTAAGTAAATCAATATCGGTTAATGATCCGTGTGGTAGCTTCACTTTCAGTTTTTAGACTTCCATTTAAGACCTAATCCTTTTCCGCGTGGTTTTAGATGGAGTACTAGCCCCTGTTTTTATGGCTTTAAATAAAGACCCTTTTCTACGACAATCGATTTCGTTTTTTTGTTATGCCGTTTATTTTGTTCTAGTTGTCGTTTTGCTGTATTTGAATCATTTACAGCTTTTGCTATCCCCGCAGCTCCACCAACTAGCGCTCCAGTAGCACTTAGACCAGCAAAGATGGGTATAAAAAAGGGTAAAAAGCCACCCAATTTCTTTGGGACTGGTAAAATTCGAGGTTTCTTTACATTTCTTATTTCCACCAGTCTTTTTTACAGCAGCACGTGCACCTCTGAGAGCAGATTTAATCACAATTTAAGTATCATTACTTACTATCGTTGCTTTTTCCGCCGCTGTAACTATGTTTTTGAGTGTGATAGTAGACCTTTTATTTTTGAGACCCATACCAAATTTTGATTTAATTTTCATTGCATTAGTACAGACAGTTTCTCGCCTCTATATTTTCTCTAATTTTCGAGTAGGCTATATCGTGCTCCTTACAAGCAGCGTCAAGAGGATTGATTCCAGGATCACTTCGGGCAATTCGTTTTGCTAATTCCGTGCCTTGTCCACAGTACTGGTATCCAGGAATATGTAACTCCACAGGAAGATTATTAATGATTTTATTCAGCAGACCTCTACCACATCTTGCTTCTTTCAAAGTTCGTTTATGACTGACAACTTTTTTACCTGTGTGCAAGATCATATCTGTTTGAAAGAAAGACTAAGACTGAGTAATGGGTCTTTATAAACCGAGTATTTATAGTTTTTTCTCAGTAGTCAAAAAGATGGAGTGCGAGACACAAACTGTAAAATTACCAGTTATAAATTTCGATACTCTTATGCAAAAATGTGATAGAAAGAGTGAAAAGCGGAATGAAAATGTGCTTCCAAATAGTGTGCGAGCTATTTTCTCTGGTCCATCAAATTGTGGTTATACCAATGCTGCACTTTTAGAAAGCGTTCTCGAATCTGTCAATGGTGTAAATTATTTACCTTCTAATAAATATTTGCAAGTAATTATTCCAAGTGAAGCACGATTAAATTCAATTATTTTATTTGATGATGTAGCTTGTGAAAAGCAAGATAACATAAAGACATATTTTTCAATGGGGAGACATAGAGGTGTTGATTACTTCTACTTATGCCAAATGTATGCACGTATACCTGAACATCTTATACGTGATAATGTCAATTTCTTGGTATTATTCAAGCAGGATGAAATTAATTTAAAGCATATATATAGTGGTTATGTTAATACCGATATGCATTTTGCAAAATTTAAGGAGTTGTTCACAGCCTGCTGGATTGATAAATATGGATTTATAGTTATTGATAAAGACAGTGAAATAAATTATGGTAGACATTGAAAATGATTTGATTGTTTTATAAATTCAGACGATGACATAAAAAGGTTAACTTTTTGAATATAGTTGCAGTATCTTCTTAGGCTTTGCTCCAACAACATGTCTTCACGTATTGGAAATTTCAATGAGCAGAAGGATATTCTACATGAAATTGCTAAAGCAAGCGAAGCGATTCAATAAAAAAACATAAACTAATGAAAATTTGTAGGGAGACGGTTGAACAAACTTTGAGTGATAAATTTAAACCTATAGTGACTCCAATTCAAAAATTAATTGATGGATTTGAAACTGCTAAGCAAATTAATTCTACTAAAATTGAGGCTAAAAGGAACCTGAGGATAATTTTGAAGAAAATGAAACTTTTGAAAACTTTGAAGACAGTGAGGTATCTGGGAAAAAAGATTTCTAAAGTGATATGTCATTTAAGACAGCTTCTGAAGATAAAGTTAATGATGGTGTGGACGCAAGAAAAATGACTACTTTGCAAGATAATATAGTGAGAAGTTATCTTGAAATGTTAGATGATACAAAAAAATATATTGATATGACGTATGGCGTAAGAAAATTATTAAAAAGAAATAAATGGATGATGGCGATCAATTAATTTTAATAAAAAAGATATTATTGTCGGAGATAAAGTGTATACTGCAACAAAAGGTTTGCTTGAACTTCTGTTTAAAAATGTGCCTGAGGAAACTTTTATAAGAACCAATGACTTTGTGAATTATAGTGATATTATTCTCTCAACAAATGCTCACAAGAAATTTTATAAAGCTGGTGGAGCTGTTCGTCGTAATGATAGTTAAAAATTTCAAAACGTCATTGCAAAAGTAATGGCTGTATCGTCTCCAAAGTCCATTAAAAAAAGCAAAAAGCGTATTTTGTTAGGTCAAGGTTTATTGCCAAAGTATATGATTAGAGAAGAGCGTAACAAAATAGATTACATTCACTGGGATGATCCAAATGAATTAGTGGATCGCTTACGTTTGCTTTTAGCATCCCGAGTAGCTGGTAATCCTAGCCATACAAATGAAATAATGTCAAAAATTGAAGAATTGCGTGAAGCAAACATCATTTATTAATCAATGTTCCTGACAAACTTAATCATTCTCAAAATGAGTATTGATGTGTTCAGACGTCATCTTAATCATGCTGAGATCGCAAATCGTGGTATTCCAGGTATTAGATTTCTGGTACCATATGATGGAAATTATAATATGAAAAACGAAAGCCTGTGTAATGTCGCTGAAGCTCAAGATCCAAATGATGCGATAAATTTGGATCTGGTGCAGAATATGATTCAAGGAAAAATTAAGACCCTCTGCGATGTTATTGCATCACTGCAAACCGACGTAGTTAACAATAATATGATAATCGATGCTCTAAAAAATTCTATTGATAAAAGTTTAAAAAAATTGACATCGAAGCAACTTATGAACTCGTATATCACAATTCAGAACTCATTTCTCATTTGGACACCCAAATGAACACATACGAAAATGATATCGAAAAAACTGCAGCTAGTGAGAGAACTCCATAGACCAGTTAGAAAACATGATAAACGAAGACATGTTGATATCCGTGGTATTGCCGAGACTTGGGAAGCGGATCTTGTTGAAATGCAACCTTACGTGAGGAAAAAAAGGAACTTCAAATAAATACTAACCATCATTGATACATTTTCAAAATTTGGATGGGCTGTTGCTGTAAAAACTAAAAGTGCTCAAGATGTAACTGCGGCAATATAATCTGTACTGAAGCAAGATCGTTTGCCGAAAAATCTGTAAACTGAGACAGGAAAAGAATTTTATAATGCAACTTTTTAAAATCTTATGAAAACCTATAATATTAATTTATATTCATCGTTTAGTAATATAAAAGTATCAATCTGTGAGAGATTTAATGGAACATGAAAAAATGAAGTGTTGATGCAATTCAGTTTACAGGAAAATTATAAATGGTTAGAAATTTCATCAACATTAATTCATTCTTATAATTATACTTAGCATGGAACCATTTTGATGAAACCAAATGAAGTTAATGCTGAAAATGAAAGCAGCATTTTATTACGAATATAAAAAAACTTCAAAGTAAAGAGTAATGATAAGAAACCAAAATTGAAAATTGGAGAAAAAGTTCGTGTAAGTAAGTATAAACAAGTGTTTGAAAAAGGTTATAGTCTAAATTGGACAACAGAAATTTTTACAGTTCATAAAGTAAAAGATACGGACCCATTTACATATATTCTCAAAGACCATGAGGATCAGCCTATTGTTGGTGGCTTTTCTGTGCAAAAACTATCTAAAAATCAACACTCTGATATTTACCTTATGGAGAAAATTGTTAAAAAGCGTGGGAATAAATTATATGTAAAATGGTTGGAGTTTGATGAATCTCACAATAATTGGATAAGTAATTTGGATTTGTAAAAAAAGAATTTTATTGTGATTATTTCTATTATGTATTTATTGATGAAAATATATGTTTTCATCAAATACAAACATTTTTTTCAATTAATACATTGTATGTAATCTTTTAATATTATTGCCTGCACATTCTTAGCTCTAAATAGATCCATAATTTATTTTTATTTTTAATCAAATGAATCCATTCCCAAAATTTATAGTTTTTATAATAACAGTCTTTGATAAATGCTTACTATTCAATATAATCATATCTGCAAATAAAGTCTGAAAATCTATAGGATCTGTGAAAACATATTTTTTACAGCGCTTTCTTTTTAATTTTTTATAATATTTTTTCACGAATGATTCAATTTTTTTCACTAATAACTCCGCTTTTACATCAAAAATATTCTGTGACAGTTTCAATTATAAAGTCCTTTGGTCGTTGAAACTGCTTCACTGACAACTCTCTGAATCGTTGATCGCTACACAGGCTGACTTCCTTCATGACGCTGAATGTAAAAACACGAATTAGAAAAGGATAATACGAATCCTCGAATCCTAATTGCTCTATGGACACCAAATTACCACTATGATGAAAACCAAAACTTAGATTAAAATTCGCAGAATTAATCAATCTTTTAGTCACTCCAGCATTGAAAAATGATTCAATATCCGTAAAATACATTTTGAATATCCTCCAATCTTCAAAGCTCAGCGAGATGTTGCATCGCGGATGACTGCATACAAAATTCAATTTTACAGCTAAAGTTTCAGCGTTAATGAATGTAACTCCGACAATAACCTGTTTGGTAAATAAAGTTTTCAAGTTATATGTAGTTGCAAGTATCAGTTGTTTCTGTGGCGCATATACTATTTTCTAAAGTTTATAGAAAGAACACTGACACCGAATTTATTTTATTTCCTGTTCAATTTTTTACAGACTGGATGTGATTGTAATTTCCCCCAAGATACTCCATTAACACATTTCCTTTATTTCTTAGAGATTTTTATCCTTTTTAAATACTTTCATCATTCTTTTTGGTAGAAATACAGTAAACACATTTTGTAGGTCAAGGGTGATTTTAAATCCATATTTCGTATTTACCTTCCTCACACCCGTAATATCATATAATTTATTTTTCTCCAGATCATTCAACTTCTTTACTGGTAGAGCATCTTCTCCACTTCCAAGTCTTTTTAAATTTTCAAAATTAATTTTTTTCAATTAAACTCAAATAGTTAAAATTTCTTATTAGATCTCGAACAATTACTCTATTTTTAATATTTCGCGATCCTGCTTCAATTAATTTCTTAACTTCTTGAATGTGATGTAGATGAGTATTTATTCGACACTTTAACACTTTTAGCTCTTCACTATTTAAGATAACACACTACGGTTATATTTTGTTCAAAGTTCTACTTTATTGGTATAAAATTAATCTTCTGTGTTGAAAATTCTTTTCTTTTCTTGATAAATATAAATAATTTTAACTGAAAATTTAACTATTTTTTTTAGACTTTCAATTAATTAGATGAAAATTGAAAAATGCCAAGGAATCTACTAATTTATTCAAAATCATTTTTTTAACTTAGATATATAAAGAACTGCATTATGGAGGCCGATATATCCTTAGTTTCAAGAAATAAAATTTAAAACATTTGTCAGCATTAACTAAGTTGATTGATAACCTTAGATAAAAAAACTTTTAAGAAAAGCAATATTTTTCTACCAAATATTTCAAACAATATTGAGAAATTATAAAAAATAGGAGGGGAGAGATTTTTTTCGTAAAGTCAAAAAGAAACTTTTCAGTATTATTAGCAATCATTGTATCACTTTTTTCGGCCTTCCATAATATATAATCGGCCAGTAAGGGGACAAGTAGCACAGGTCACTATTTAGTCAGCTTTTAATTTTAAACATTAAATGCAATCAAGATCGTCCGTAGATTTTCATTCCCTAATATTAAAAAATAAACAATTTTTAAATCTATTTTTAAAGAAATTTTCAAATATCTAATTTGGCACAATTTTTTAAGGTCTAAAAAAAGAACGAGTTCCTAAACCAGCTATTTTGGACGAAAATTCAAAAAGTAAGTGAGTTTGCAAAATATTTGATACCCCTTGTTTTCAAGATTCAAAAATCCTTTGAACGGCTGCTTATAGTATTTGAAAACCCGAAAAATGTATTCTTATACATTTTTTCGATAAAAAGAAAATTATCAGAGTTATAGAATTTGAACAATCCAAAATAACGAAATTAAATTAACTTTTTAAGCTGAACAACGCATGACATGAAAAAAAGTCAAAAGGAGAAAAACTTTGATTTTTAAAAGCCCTGCAAAATCATCATGACAACTTTTTGAATTTCGTCAAAAAGTTAAAAATTCAAATTTTGTTCATACAAAAAATAATGAATAATAAAAAATTACATTTTGCGTCCAAAGTAAGCAAGATACGAAAAAATGCATTTACTCAAATTGCGCGCCCCGAAAAGATCTAAAAATTTGTCATTAATCACTTTTCGGTATGAAGCTTAGTTTTTGTTTTTATTCATAAAAAACACCACTGAATATAAAAAATTAAAGTTTTTCTCAAACGACACAAGCTATGAAAACAATAAACAGACAAAAGTTGCTCTTCCAAAAAATAGTGAGAACACATTCAAATTTGTCATAAATAATTTTTAAAGGGATAAGTAGTTTTAGTTTTAATCCTAAAAAATATAACTGAAAATAAAAAAATTAAACTTGTCGAGAAACGATACAAGGTGCAAACTAAAATTAAGAGACAAAAGTCGTTCACCCAAAAAATATATACAGGGTGATTTTTTTAACTTGAAACTTTCAAATATCTCGAAAAATAGGCACACATAAAGAAATGTTATGAATCAAAAGTTTCAAGTTAAAAAATTCACCCTGTATATTTTTTACGAATCATGATTAGATAGGACAAGTATATTTACTTTCAATCGTAAAAAATAAGATTACAAATTTAAAAAATACATTTTTGGAAAAACGACACAAGAGAAGAACACAATTAAAAGACAAAAGTTGTTTAATCAAAAAATATACACAAGTTTGTTAAGAACTCTGATTATAAAAATATATTAAATGTAAAAAATAAACTTTTCGGAAAAAACACAGTAGATACAATAACATTTTGTTTAACAACATTTTTCGCCTAAATTACATCTGCATTGAATATAAAAAAATGAAATTTATGGAAAAACGACACAAGATGCAATACAATTTTTAATAATAATTTATGCTCTAATAGACTGCGTATTTTTTAACGATAGAAATAACACAAAGATAATACTTTTGTTCTAATGTGAATGCATATTATGAATGGTAATAATATACATTTATTGAAACGATGTACATTTTAAAGGGTAGCTAAGAATAACATTAAATGCAAAATAAGAAACAAATATTTAAAAAATCAATAAAAATATGATTTGTGCTTTGTTTTGTAATATCTGAATAAATAGTCACAGACCGAAGTACATAAATAAATATGATATACATTTGATGCAGCAGCTTTAACAAAAGAGAATTCACAATCAGATTTTTTATGATTTAAGGTTAAAGCATAGACAACTGTAAATTGTTAATTGTGAATTCTTTTCCGTTAAATCTCATTTGGTATTAACGAACACATTCTGATCACGTATCTTCTGCTTTGCATTCGATTTTGTCTGCAATGCGAAATTTTTTACATAATATGTTTAACACTGCTATATCAAATATATATTGCATTTGTTTATGTGCATTGATCTGGTGCTTCTTATTCAGGTATTTGAAAACAATATACAAAATTTTATCATTCAGGGTTACTTTAATATTTGCTCCTCATCTTTCCATAATTTTAATTCTCAGATCTCCTGAAAAATATTTAGTTCAATAAGTTTATATTGTTATAATTTAAATTATACATTGGTAGTGAAACAGACGTATTTTCATTCGCTATAGTTCCAAATTAAAATATCTCACGGTCGTGAGACGTGGCCGTAGGTGTAATTTGCTACAGTTTTACTGGGATCTGGTGTCATTTTGAGATCATATAAACTATAATCATAAAGTGAAACTGACTATGTTTTTTTTAAATTTAATCTGTATGTTCTTTGTTTATATATTTTTCAAAATTAAATTTGCTTATTAAATATAATGTAGATTGTTAAAATATAAATGATTAAAATATCTAATGAATGCTTACATCAGAATAGTAATATAGAAAATATGATATTATTAATGCTACTGGGCGGATAGCAGTTGACAGATAGCAAAATCCCTAAGTAAAAATTTTGCATTTCTAAAATTGGTATATTTTTTTTTGCAACTGAGTGTCCATTGCAAATCAAATACTACTTTAGTCTAATGTTTGCAATGCTTCAAATTGTAAACATTTTAAAAATCGTGAATGTTTCCATTTTTCGAATAATGTACTAAGTTTGTGTAATATTAAATATTTTCTGATTGCCGATATGTTTCAACAAAAATAGGAAGAACTGATTTGGTACAAAAAAGTAAAAGAATTCAAAAAATATATGAAAAAGCATTGGACTATATTTTAAGAAGATCCTAAAAAATATGATTTACTTTATTATTAATATCTTATAGAACTTTTTGAATTGGTGTGCATTCAGAAAATGTCACAATGGGATAATTGATTAATCTTGTTTACATGTACTAAAACACATAACAATAACTTATGGATATCTTGAAATTTAAATTTAAATTTCTTAACTCATTATCATACAAGTGTAGGAACAATAAATATTCCGTATTTTAATTTAAATTGAATATTCCCAAGTTTCAATTAGAAAACACGCGTATCAAAAAATTTACTAGTAACCTGAAGTTACAAATATTTTGACTTGACAGACAATGATTATGATCCAAACGTTGCCCTATTATCACAGTGATAAGTTCTGATTCAAGAGCTCATGGTCTCAAATCTCATTATCATTGAGGAAAAAATGAGAAGGATCATATTATGGGTTTCCGATCTGTCAGAAATATCACTTGTACAATATGACAAAGCTCACGTAAAGTAAAGCCACATTTTCGTTGACCAATAGAAAACGCCAGAATTTGCTACTCGGTCTACGCTTTACAATCCTTGTAAATAACAGATAGAATTTTACAGGCTTACAAGTTTCACGCCCTTGCAGCAAAGATGTCTTTCAAATCGACATTCGACGCATTCAGTTTGAAACGAAAGAAAAGAGATTCGAAGTGGGCAGTTCGAAAGTCTTTCGAATCTACATTCGACGCCCTCAGTTTTTCGATTCGACTTCTGATTCGAAATGACTATGTATATTTATAAATTTCTCATTGTGTCGGCAGTGTAAAATACGCTGTTTACAGACTAAACAAGCCATTATTACACCCGAAACACTCACAGACATGTGTATGTGTATATTTTAAAAAATAGTTCACAAATGAGGAGAATCGAATTGATATAAAAGTTTCGGTTTTAGTAATCCTGAATTATTGTCCGACTGGAAAACAATTATTTGGCCCTGGTAAAGTTGAAACTCTAAACATGTTTTTTAAGGATTGACAAAATTCTATCACCTACTGCATATGATAGCGAAAACATATGTCATAGAAATGAGATAGGAAATTCGAAACCTATGTAGCAGAAAAAATAAGCTCTTAAAATGGTCTAAAACGCGCAAAAACAAAATATTACATGAAAAAATAAGTCATAGTAGGAGCGAAAAAAATGTTTTAAAAAAAATTGGTGAAACAACATAAAAAAATGGTAAAAAAAATGGTTGGAACAAAATTTGTTGGAGAAAAATGTTGGCGTTTATGTATTTTTTCTGTGTCAAATTTTGGCGCTACTTCCCCCTTGCTTTGCAAAATATTTAAGATTTTGTACGAAGGAAGAAGGACGGATGGACACCTGTCCGAAACTACGAGTATAAGGTTCTTAGCCGGGGATTACGAAATCCTACAAATTTTAGCCGATTTGAATTATCTATTTAAAACTTATATTATTTCTATTCCCATTCACACTTAATTTATTCCTTTTTACTTTTTTTTGAGCTCTGACTTATAAGGATGATTTTTGCACTGACTTTCAATTGTTTAGGAATAGCTAGAGAGTACTGATCAAGACTCCAGACTGCTAGGCGATAGGTTCAGCTTAAGATGTAGGTTCAAAACCCGGTAGATGTAGACATTTCATTTGTAATATAATGTTTAAAAATGTAAAGTTAAGTATTCATTTTAAGCAGGACCCTTAAAATTAATTTAAAAAATAGTCGCAATCAATTTTTTTTGAATATATTCATTGTTATATCTTTAGAGTATAGCAATGGCAGGTGTTTCAAATTAAACAAAAAGGTTGAAAATAAAACTGTTTTGATTATAAATAATATTTCGACCATTTGGAGTCGTGTGCTGATGAATGAATGGTCCTAAACAGAATTGAATTATTTTTAACATCAAATCTAGTATTTCCGTACGACAGCGGTTTGCCAGTAAAGAACCAGTACTAATGTGTAGCATCACGCCATTACTGCACGCCAGTGCTGCGCAACATTACCAGAACATGTCCCGTACTCTACATCCCATAATTTTTCCTGGGCCAGTACTGTGCCAGTAATGTACCAGTACTGTGCCAGTGATGTATTTCCCCTTGGAAAATTCTTTGTGGTGGTAATTAGGTAGGTAGGTAGGTAGGTAGGTAGGTAGGTAACTGATAGGTAGTTAATTAATAGTTGGCAGGCAGGTAGGTAGGAAGGTAAGTAGGTAGATTTCATGTTTTTGCATAACAACGTCTCGATGAGTATTTTTCTCAAAGTTTTCACTTTTTCTTGCATCTAACACATAAGCGAAATCTCCATGCACATAATGAGGTCAGTTTGTAGTTTTTTCCTGTAGGTCTCAAACAGGGTCATTTTGAGTTAAAAGGCCTACTCAGTACTCACAGTTCTTTTACTTGCGCTATTCACGTGTATACTTGTATCTTTATATTCAAAGGCACACCCCGTCAGAGGATCCCCTAATAGTTTAATAAAAAGTAGTTTTATTATTAATTTTAAATAATTTAAAAAAATCATGAATGTATCTACTATGAGAGAGAAAATTTATTTACTAATTTATCAAAATGAAGAAGTTTATTTTGAAAATTGCGTTGCACGAAATGCCTCGCTAAATGCATGTGTAAAATTTTGTGACAAACCTTTCCGCAGTAAGAAATTGTACATTTGTAAAGAACATGTCAGCAAAAATTCCATATATATATACACAGTGTGTCCCATATTTATATGGCCACCCCATTTTTTAAGGATATTTTTTTTATATTGGAACAAACTGCACCAAATTTTTTGTGTGAATAAATGAGTCGAGATAACGATTTTTCCTAAAATATAGAGCTCGCAATTCCATTCGTTCATTTATTTGGGCATTTTTCCGAAAAAATTGGTTTCCTAAATTATTAGGGCCAATAACAAAAAATTCAATTTTTCCGAAAGAATTCAATTTATTCAACAAAATACGTACATATAAAAAGATTTTATTCACAAAATTAGTAATTAATAGTATTTCCGTCATTTTTGAATACCATTTTCATTCGCTTTACCATCGATTTATTCAGATTTTCGAGACTTTTCGCGGTGACGTTGTTCCATGCTGATTTGATCGCTTCCCTCAGCTCTGCGACCGTTGTGTACTGCTTTCCGTTGTCATACACATCGGGTACCATCATGCCCCAAACATTTTCCATTGGGTTAAGGTCTGGAGAGATCGCTGGTCACGCGAGTACGGGGATCTTTGACTTTGCCAACCAATCCTTCGTAGACTTGCTCGCATGTATGGCTGTGTTGTCCTGCTGGAAAGTCAATTTTGCAGAGCGGAAACGTCCAAGGTAGGGCTTAAGATGTTCTTCTAGCACTGCCTGGTAATCTCTGCTTTTCATTTTATGAGAAATAAAAGCTAAGGCCACTTTTCCGAAACCGCTGTATTCCCCCCATACCATGACGGAACCGCCTCCAAAGTTTCGGGTTGAAAAATAACGAGGATCATGTATCAGATCACGCCAATAATAACGCATTCCGTCAGGACCATCTAAATTAATTTTTTTTTCGTCCGACCAGATAATCTGAAAAGCAAGTAAAAGACCCAAGCTTTAATTACATAGACTTGAAGGAACTAATTATTTGTTATGAGAAAAAATGCACTGTCTAAGTATGTACCTTTGACCATTCGTGCGTCCAATGCAGCTTCTCTTCTGCAAAATTGTAGCGTGCCTGCATATGATGAGGTTTCAGTTTAAGCGCTTTTTGCATTTTTTCACATACTAAATTAGGGGAATCCTTCAATACTCAATGTACTTTTGAACACTTGAGGAGCCACATCATTTTTTATTCTTCTGCACCCCTTAGTTGTTTGCGAGGCGGCGGCGACTATTTTTCGTTTGTCACGATCTGA
>NC_046659.1:156526750-156544616 GCF_010883055.1 Belonocnema kinseyi
TATTATTCTTAAAAAAAATTGAAGTTTTTTTTAGTGGCCCTATTAATTTGGGACACCTATTTTTTCGAAAAAATGTCCAAATAAATGAACGAATGGAATTGCAAGCTCTAGATTTTAGGAAAAATCGTTAATTCGACTCATTTATCCACTCAAAATATTTGGTGCATTTTGTTTCAATAGAAAAAAATTATCCTTAAAAAATGGGGTGGCCCTATAAATATGGGACACACTGTATATATATATATATATATAGTTATATCCCTTTGTATAAAGATGACGAAAAAATAAAATAAGATAAATAAAAAAAAAACATATATTGATGAATACAGAAATTACATACCAAAACATGATAAAAGTAGGGGTGAAGATGGAGATAGGGACATTATAATTCATGCCTTTCTATTTTTAAATTTGTATTATTTATGATTGAGAAATTATTAGAATTGTCTGAAATTTGACACGTTAATTTTTCAACGGATGTCCACGTTTCGAGACCGTCTGTATCCGAAAATCAAGTTTTTACCATGGCGTAGGTCTGTCTGTCCGCTCGTAAACACGATAACTCTCGAGAAAATAAACAGATGAAATACATCGTTGGCACACTTTTTTATGATCCTAAAAGAAAGGATGAGTTCGTTAACCAGCCATTTTTGATAAAACTTCAAAAAGTGAGGGCATTTTGAAAATTTTTAAGACCAATTTTTTCGGAATTGGAAAATTCTATGTGCGGATATTTATAGTATTAAATTGGAAAAATAATTGGACCTGATGACTTTTTTCGCTAAAATAAAATTTCTCTGAGTTATAGCATTTTCAAAATTTTTTAATTAAACGAAATTCAAAATTTAAGGCCAAACAACGCACGATATAAAAAAAAGTCAAGATAAGGAAAAGCATTGCTTTTGAAACGCCCTGCAAAACTCTCAGGACTATTTTTTGGATTTTCTTGAAAAATCAAAAATTCAAATTTTGATTGCACAAAAAATAATGAAAAATGAAAAATTTTATTTTGTGTTCAAACTATGTAGGATACGAAAAAAGAAAAATCAACTAAAATTGTTATCCTGAAAAAGATCTACAATTTCGCTAAAAATAACTTTTTGATAGGATGTGTACCTCAAAGCCTACGGAGCTTTGAAAAACTTAATCTTCGACTATACTTAATTAAGTAGGCCATTGGAATATGAAAACGCATATAAATACTGCGATCTAAAAGAGATCATTTTGATATAGTTTTATTCAAGCATTCCATTTGCAAAGAATAAATATCCGAGCGCGAAGAGCGAGGTTTAATTATGTCTGAGGGCAAAGCGCGAGGTAACTCAATATCGAGGGCGAAGCGCGAGATTCAACAGACGCGCCCGCCAAGTGGGCAGATTTTTTTATTTATTTTTATTGCTTACTTATTTTTATTGTTACATAAAAATATTGGAACTTCATAAAAATATTCATGCTAGATTTACATTGTTGAGGTTTACGGTCAAAGGATATTGATAGTTGAATAAATTAATTTGAGTATTCAAATTTTATTTAATTACACTGAAAGCTTCCCTTTCTCTATTTATATATACACAAATAACATTCATTCTCATGTAATGGTTTGATATTGATAATAATGAGAAAGAAATCTCATTTTTTACATAAATGTAATTTTTTCATCTTCTGAACAATTTTTCTTTTAATCTGAAAAAACCTACAAAAGTATTTTCACATCCAAAGAAACAACCCTTCACGATACTGGCACAGCGAGAAATAAATGTATATACTTAGTCAGTTCAAATCGGAATTAAAATCGAAAAACTGAACACGTCGAACGTCGATTCGAAAGACTTTCGAACAACCTACTTCGAATCGGTTTTCTTTTGAATCGAACTGATCGCATCGAATGTCGATTCGAAAGACTTTCGGACTGCCCACTTCGAATCGGAAATAAACTCGAAAAACTGAACCCATCAAATTTCGATTCGAATCACTTTCGAACTGCCCAATTCGAATCAGTTGTTTTTCGATTCGATCTAAGGGCGTCGAATGCCGATTCGAAAGACTTTCGAATTGCCCACTTCGAATCGTTTCTTTTTCTGATTCGAACTGGCCTCTTCGAATTTCTTTCGAATCGACTTTCGAGGCGCCACAAATTATGCACCAGTTCGGTTCGAAACTATTTGCCCAGTCCTAGTATTTAATACCGTATTCTTTGCAGAAGGTATCAAAGGATTCCGAGATGAATGCAGTTCCACGGTCTGAAATTATTCGTGTAGGTACTCCGAGTAAAGCAAAGAGAGTTATTAAAGCCTTGATGAGCCTTGATGACATATTTGGTGTATGTATTCCTTACTAGCTCGATAATGCAAAATTTACGGAATCTATCAACGATAGTTATAATCTGAGAGTTCTTATGAACATTTAGCTTAAAGAGTCCAATGTCGTCTAAATATAACTTGTAAAATGGTGTAACTACTATTTTATGGGATGAACAAAAGCACAGGCTTCTTTCCATCCGTTGATTCATTGTATAAGTATCTTAAAGACGCATTTACATACTTGACCACAAACTTTCCCCTGAACCAATGATTTTCCTTAACTTTTTCTATAGTTTTCTCTGAAGCGAAGTTACCTTGATGACCATAGACCATTTAAACGATAATCTATCGATGTGCCTGCGGAACAAACCACTTATTCCCTTTTTCTGTTTGATGGAAAAAGATTTCCCTTTTTAAAGCATATTAATCAAAGTGCTCTTTTACATTAGCTTGAAAGTCGCCTGATGCGAGTAAATCCCTGATTATTCTAGTTTCATCATCCTGCAACTGAGTGACCTTAATCCATTCGCATGAAGTAATATCAACAGCCAAGCCTTCGATAGGATTTCCTCTAAAATAGTCTACATGCAGGACTTCAGTACCTGGTCGATAAACAACACGAAACTCAAAATCCTGCAAATAAATTGTGGAACGAGCGACTCTAGCAAGCAGATCCTTTTCTAGGAAAGCCGCTTAGATAGCGCTACAATCAGACACCACTGTGAACTGGATGCCTAATATATACATTCGAAACTTTTTTAAAGCCTCTGCCACTGTGAAAATTTCCAAGTCGTATCAGTGGTATCTTTGTTTCTCCGGCGACGTTCTTCTACTGGAATAGACCACTACGTGATTCATTCTTTTGGATTGTCAATCAACCTAGCTCCTAACCCGATGCAAGTTGCATCAGTGTAAACCTCGGTTTTAAGAGATAGTACGTTTTTACGCAACAAATTAGTTAACGGCGCTACCTTTTTGCAAAATGTTTGATATAGCACGGCCTAAATAATCTATTTGCTCATGAAAGAATCAGCATTTTGAGATGCTCATTGAGATATTTTTGCTTTTAGATATCTCTAGTACCTTTTCTAGTTGATCAAATCCATATACAACCGTGTTAATCCTAAAAAGAATATCGTTGCTATAAATATAAACACTTGTACCTCGAAAAGTTGAAATCATTATTTTTTGAAAATATTTCGGTGCATTTACCAAACCAAACTCAACCCGCAGATACTCATAATGACCGGCAGGAGTCACAAATGCAGTTTTCTCAATGGCATCGGAGAGAAGAGGGATTTGATGCAATCCAGATTGCAAGTCAAGAGTAACGAAATACTCCTTCCCGCCTAAGCGATCAATTTCATCGTCAATTATTGGTAATGGATGTCCAGGTCGAAGCTACTTATCTGATACGTCGGATAAACAAGTGGATTTTAACTGTAGAGCTCAATTTTAATTTCTGGTACATTAGCACAACCTAACTCGTTCATACTGATAGCAACATTTCGTCGATAACAATTTAATAAAATCAGTAAGCAATTTGCTTTATCCAGTAAAAGTCCATCACATACTTCATTATCACTTTTAATAGGTTTGAAATCTCGTAAAATAAGATTTACTTTAAACTGATTTCCATAAATTTCAAATTTGCTTTCAAATTCAAACTACGACGCATCACATACGGCTTTCACGCCTGGTACCGCTAGAATTTTAGATCCTAGTAATATTTCTTTTAAAAGTTCTTCATTTGGCAAAATGTATATCGTATCAACTTTAATCACGACTATTTTAACCCTTATTTTTGATCGAGCCATTGACAAACCTAATGAATTATTAAACCACACCATTGCGTTATCGGTCTTTTCAGATTCAAGATGCATTTCTCGAGCAATTTTCTCCTGAATCAACGAACATTCACTTCCTAACTCGATCATACAATTCTTTTCATAACACATACACGATATGGTTTCTTAATTTTGACATTTTAGCGTGATTGACCGTAAACGACCGAGGTGCAAACTCTAGTCATCTTTTTTGTTGTTGCTTATTCATCGCGTTTCTTGTGACATTTTTTCAGCATACTCAAAAAAATCATTTTTTCCATTTTTTTTAAATTTTGAAAATTTTGAAAATTACATTGTATAAATCCTTCAAAACTAAGAATGGCTACAAAATTCAAGTAAACTTACAGACCTACATAAGCTTGCACTGTATAAAGTTTTTTTTATATCACAGCAATTAATGAATGCCTTACGCAACGCAAAACGACCGAACAGGGGAAAAATATGACATTTACTATTCAAAATATTTCACAGGCTAAAAACCTTGACAGATATGTAAGTCTTTTTTTTTAAATATCTTAATTAGTTTTCTACCAAGAAATTCCAATGAGTTTTTAGAAGCTCATTAAATGTAATCATTGCATTAAAGATAATTTTATGAAAAAATAATATGATATTTTACAACTTGAAAAAAGTTACAATCTTTGCAAAGATAAATTTCGATAAAAACTCTGTCTTGTTAGAATACTTATTTAAACTGTAAGCATGTGTTGAAATATTTTCAGATGCGATAAAAACGTTTTTCAATCAAAGTATTTTTCTGGATCTAACCTTATCTTTACCGAGCCTTTGACTGTTGAAAAAGTCTGATTAAATATTGAAGTATCTATAAAACTAACTAAGCCACTTAATTATACAAAATAGTACATAGAATCCATGTGTTGCATAATTTTCTGAAGATTCTGGTCTTCTATCGAATAAACGTCCTCAAATAAAGTTCCTTATTTTATAGCCAAGGCTTCAGTCATTCTAGACTTTAGAATGATGAAAATATTTCAACCTTGATAGCTGAAGCTAGAAGCAAATTTGAGTTCAGTCGGGTACCGGCGAGGCTATTCAAATACATATAAAGTTTGTTAATTTTATAGAAATAAAAATACGCTTTTATCCAAGCCAACGAGCAATCAACCCGTAGATGAGATTGTCTGTCAAGAATCATATAATAGGAATTACTTGCATAAATAGAAGAAAAAATTTTAAAGATTTATCCAGCTACAGTCCGACAGATTCTTCTAAATTCTTTTCTCAGTGTCTACATCAAAATGAAGATTCCTATCTTTATGCTGCTCTTCACGTTGGTGGTGCTTTTTAACTTTGTTCGTAAGTAGAAAATAACATAACATAGAATCAATCATATAATAAAGCATCTTTAATCCAGATACAAAATAAATTCAAAAATTGTTTTTTCAATTTGATATAATTGAAGCAAATATTATTTGCTTAAACATTTTTTGTCTCCAGTAATTCCTTTAGAGTTACTCGCTTCTGAGATAAATGGTATAATTGATTACCTCTAAATAATATTTTTTCTGTAAGGTAAAATATTTTGCAAATTGTTGAAGGAATGCTTGAATGAAACTTTATCGAAAGGATCTCTTTGAAATCCCAATATTTATGTGCGCCTTCATATTCTGATTTTTTCTGCTTAATTTAGTATAATTAAAGAATAAGTTGCTGAAAGCTCTGTCAGCTTTGAAGTACGCAATCCCATCCTGACACTTGCGCCACGCGCTCTATTTTCGACAGACAGATATAAATGTATTTATTTTCTGAATGACTTTAAAGTAAATTTAAAAACTATAATCCTTTTTTCAAACATTTTTCTTCATCTCGCGTTTTTATGCTGCAAATAGGATTTTTGTTTTCTTATTATTTGTCATAGATGAAACAAAACATACTAAAAGGCTTTTTTTTTAGATTTTCTACGTATCTCGCAACTTTTGGCGTAATATTGGAACTTTCGATTTTTTCCATACTACTTTTGATAAATACAAATAAAATACCAAGTCCTATTAAAAAATAGTTAAAATCAATTTTGTAGGATTTCTGTATAGCTGTAATTTCTCTTTAAGACTGTTTCTCGCATTTCGCGTCGTTTAATTACAACTTATAATGTTGTGGTGTCAAATTCCTGACAATTATATTTGTCAATCATAAATATTGAGAATGTAAAAATTATTTAGAAAGATGATGATTGTTAAAAAATTCAGAATGAACTTATTATTTTTGTAATATTAAATTTACAATTATAGCAAAGATATACGCCTAATAATAATAATATATTTTTTAAATTCTAAGCAACTAAATACTTGAAATATGACAAATAGGTACAATTTTGGGTAATTTTAAACGTTTCTACTTTGTATCTTGTAATAAATGAAAATGGATGGCATATTTATTTCAAAAATTAACTTTGGGGTTCACTGAAAGGCTTCTTAAACAAAAAATCTCTGTGTTTCTTTTTACAGAATCATCATCCAATCGATCGCCATCAAGTGAAATCGGTCTAGGTAATTTAGAAAATAAAATGCAATCTAGAACAAATAATAGATTTACTCTATTATTATTATGTTAAATTCACTATTTCACCAGAAATTTATGTATAATATTAATGCTGAAAAACTTAGTTGATAAAAAATCTCTAAATATCTTTTTACAGGATTATCATCATCATCCAAGCCATCCACAAGAAGGCCACCCATTCTACGAGCGTCAGGTATTTTAAATAGTAAAATGAATCTGAAAAAAATATTAGAGAATTCGGCCAAAACGTCTACTTTTTCCCCTACATAACATTTGTTTTTGTTATTGTATTTAAAGAAAAACAATGAAAGCGGAATTGTTTAATCTGATCATTAACTGTGGAGTTCGCTAAACAATTTCGTTAACGAAAAATCCCTTTATTTCTTTTCACAGAATCATCATCAGCGAATCGATCATCATCAAGGGAAACAGGTCTAGGTAATTTAGAAACTAAAATACAAAAAAACATAAATTCACACTATCATAAACTATCATATTAAACTCACTATTTTTCGTAAGATGCATGTGTAACATTAAATACAAATTTTGAAATTTTTTCAAATTACTCTCTTTAATTATGGCAGACGAGTACACTTCGCAGGAAATCAAAAAGTTTAGATTGGTTCTCTTGATAAAAAAAACTATTAACACCACCTTTATTCTAACTATCAACTTTGAGGTTTCTTGCAAAATTTCGTTATAAAAAAATGCCTTTGTTTCTTTTTACAGAATCAGTATTATCCAGGCTATCAATACCAAGGACAAATAGTGCAGGTAATTTAAGAACTAAAACGTTATTTAGAAAATATTTCAAATTTACCCCGTTAATTACATAATACTCAATCCACAATTTTATTAAAGATATATCCCAAATATTAATAATTAATTTAAAATTTTAAAGAATTGTAATAAATCACTTGTATGAAATCAAAAGTATAACATTTGCGGCAAAATAAAAAGTTTATATTTTTATTCTTATTTAGAAAAAAAAACCATTAACGAGAGAATATTAATTTCGACCACTAAATTTGAGGTATGTTAAGAAATGTAGTTATCAAAAAATCCCTATTTTACAGGATCATCATCATCCAATCCATCAACACCAAGGCCACCCATCCCACGAGCATCAGGTAATTTTAGGACTAAAATACAAAATAGAACAAAAATAGATTTAAACTATTAATAGTAGAATATTAAATATACTTTTGTACTAAAAATGCATGTGTAAAATTATTGATCAATTTTGAGTATTTAAAGAATTGCAATCTTGAAAAATGACAGACGAGTACACTATAACAAAAATTAGAACTTTTATATCTGTTATCTTATTTAAAAAAAAAACCGAGACTTTTTACAGAACGATTATTATCAGGAATATCAATATCAGAAATAAGCAGTGGAGGGAATTTTAAAAATACAATACAGTCTGGAAGAAATACTAGATTTATTTCGTTAATTTTATAATTTTAAATCTTATTTAAAGAAAAAACAATCAAGGAGGCATGTTTATTTCGACCATTAACTTTGATGTTTGCAAAGAAAAAACTAGGTAATTTCTAAACTAAAATCCAATCCAAATCGAATATTATATTTACATTATTAATACTGTAATATCAAATTAACTATTTTACCATAAACGCACGTTTAATATTAAAAACTAATTTTGAGAATTGAAAGAATTACTCTCTGGAAACATAGCAGACAAGTAGACTTCACAGAAAATTAAACAGTTTTTATTTCTTATCTTATTAAAAAATACTGATTCGACCATTAAATTTGTGTATTGGAAAATGTAGTTAATAAAAAATCAACGTATATATTTTTACAGCATCATCATCGTCGTCGAATTTATCATCGTCAAGGTCATCCAGTCCACGAAAATTCGGTAATTTAAACACCGCAATAAAATTTAAAACATATATCAGAGAATTCGTTCAAAACGTCTAGTTTTTCCCTACATAAATATTGGTTTTTTGAAGTTTATTTAAAATATTAAATACACTTTTATAATATAATTTCTATAATAAATTATTTTGCAATTCTGTTCACTAGTTAAAATTTGAACAAATGAAATATATTACATTTTACGACAAATATTAGTTTAGAGATCAAATACATGAAGTTAAATCATAAATTTAGTTACCTTCTGAAAAATGAACAATTCTTTCGTAATTTAAAGCTGGTCAGAGTCCATAATTTTTTTTAATTATTATTTTAAACTGATGATGTCAATATTTTTTTGATCTTTCTACTGATTTTTTTAAAAGTAACTTTATTGTTGACAACTCATATTTTGGGTTTAACAATTTAATAGTTTGAAATTTAATTTGATTCATTTTCCCAAGTTCTCTAGATATCCCTTGATTTTTTTGGAATAAACTTATTAAAATAATTTAGAGAAAATAAAATACCTTCATCTTCCAAAATCCTATTCAATTTTTTAAAATTTATCGGCATTTTCTAAATCTCTTAAAATCCATTATAATCCCTTAAATTCGCTCTAAACTTGTAAAAAATTTTAAAATCTACTTGAAATTTATAATTCATTTCCAAGCCCTGAAACACAATTCAAATTAGACTCATTAATTAACTTCCTCTAAAAAATAACATTTCAGTTCTCTGAAATCGTTGGAGATTGGATAAAATCCATGAATCTTGTAAAATTCTTGGTAATGCCTTAAAATCCCTTAAAATGTTAAGAATGACTAAGCATTTCTAAAAATTTAATCAAATATTCTTTATTTTTGGAAGTTCTGTCAAAATCCCTTAAAACTTTTAAAAACCCTCAAAAACTCTTTAATGTCGCTTGACACTTTTTAAACGTTCTAAAAAATCATTTAAATTTCGTAAAATTCCTTTAAATACCTTTTAATCCTTTTAATCGCTAGAAACCATTTTAATTTTAGTTTAATTTAATTTATTTTCCAAAATTAACTGGAAATCCTCTAAAGTCTTCGAAGATCTTACACAATTCTTTAAAATCCTTTCCTATTTTTGTAAATAGTCAAAATCCTGTAAAATCCCTTTAAATGTTTGTAAATAAGTTTAAATCCCTTAAAATATTTGTAATCCCTAGACAAACGATATTATTTTTTAAAATTAGTTGTGAAATATTTATAAAATCTTTCAAATCTGCGAAAGTCCAGCAAAAAATTTTTTAATCTTTTGAAAACTCTTAAAAAATCGTAATATGTTTCAAAATCTATGTGAATAAAAAAATTATTTTTAATCTTTAAAATAGCTAATAACTATATTTTTCCTACTTGATTAGTTGCACCGTTTCCACGAGTACGAATTGATGAGCAACATGGCGATATACTCTTCCGCGATAATAATTTTGCTGCACGATATTATCAACTTGATGAGCATACGGGGGCGTTTTTTTTAATTAATTGGTCAACTGGCAAACTCGGTAACTAAAAAATCATGACTTTTTTATTATTTCATCGGTGAAATACTTGAATATTACTATTCGATGAGTCAACCATTTAATTACTAATTCAATACTAATTTTCATTCATTCAGTGACCCGAAACGGTGACGCTGTGGAAATAACAAAGAAAGAGATTCAGAAAGGCGATGCACTGATACGCAATGATATTTTTTATGGATTTTATGCCAAGAACGGGTTTTACGAGGTACCTGTAAATAAGCGAGAACGAATGGTCACTTATTACTGAAACTTTGATTCCGAGTTAGCGAAATACTCCCAGCCCGAAAACAACCAAGGAACTGTACAAATGCATTTTGACCGAACAGAGACATTGAATGAAGCACATTCTCTATTCATTAAAATTCATAAAATTGTTATTTTCAATTCTTAATATGCATAACTGTACGATAATTAAAGTACTATTCATTTTTTATTTTTATTCATACAATATTGAACAATAATGCAAAAGTAATCAATTTGATATTCTGATCAATTTAAATCTTTGGGAAGGACAAAATTAACTAAAGGAGTGTACAGAATTAGGTAAAATTTGTAATTTTTTTATTGATATATTATTAATATTAAAACATTTATTTAAAAATGAGGATCTAACATTTAAATGTTCATTTTTTTACATCCTCATAATAATTTTGTGGCATAACTGTCGCGCAAACAATAATGTCATATTTTTGGTTCCTCATAGACGAAGCTTTTTAATTGTAACGTTTTCGAAAAAATTTCAATCCAATTATTCAAACGTGCCTCAGTTTAAAAAAGTCTAATACAATCATCTACAAAATTGTTTGGAAGTGCGTGTGTGTGTGGAGGCCTGTTTTTAAAATCGACTGATGCAAGGATACAAAAGATACCTTGCTTGGAGGTGAATCGATTGACCTACGATATTAATCAATTTTATTCATGAGTAAGAAAGTTAGGGTCATTCATATTATATTGAAAATCGATTTTTAAAGTAAAAATTTTGTTATAACTTAAAGTTGATGTGAGAATAAAAAACATGTGTTGGTTTGAGAATAATTGTTGTACCTGCCTGATCTAAAGTGGAGACCTGGTCCGCCCCGATTCGATGAGTCCTACTGTACTTACAATATTGATACATTTTATTGAGGAGTAAGCAAGTTATTGTAGTGCATAATATTTGAAAAGATGGTTTTTTATCCTAACATTTTTTTGTCAACAGAATTAAAATTGATCAAATAACGAAAAAGATATTTTGATTCGATGCAAATCGACTAATCGATAAAATTAATACATTTTATTGAAGAGCAAGGATCATGCGTAATATTTAAATAACCTATTTGAACCCGTGTCGGAATATCTCCGGTTGGCCCTACTACAACAAGTTTTTTTGGTCGGATCCCAGCCGGGCTACTCCTGGCTTGGGTTTCATGGACAGGAACCAGTCGGGCTACATTTTTCTCGAATCACCAAGTCGAGCGCCGGCCGGTTACTGGCCAGGCCAACCCTGAATATATCTTATGGTCTGGAGCTGACCCTGCACTGTCCAGGATAATTTTTTGGGGTCAAAATTACACATTTTTTAAGAACTATAATGTTATCAAAGACGTTATGATGCATTATAGATGAATTATTCTTTGAAAAGTATAATTTAAAGATTTATTAGAACAGTAAAACAGAAATAAGCGGTTTTAAATTCCTTTAAAAAAAAAGTTACATTTTTCTGAATATTTTAACTTATTAAATAAAAGTGTTATCCAATTTTCAAATTGAGCGCCATGTATATCCCCTTCGGCGTCTAGCGCCTGCGTAGACACTCACTACTTTTTAGTTTCGCACTTCGAAAAGAGGGTGCACATTGCACTCTCTTCGCGTCATTTTCTCGTAGTTTGAAAATAAAATCGAGATCCGTAATTAAAATCAACCTTGTTTCAGTAATCAGTCTGAAAACCCCACTCAGTTCAGGGATAATTATTATTTTTAATTAAATTATACTCTTGTGAATTCATTTTTGTATGTTTACCTTCCTAACCTAAAATCACCACGTGGTTTCCAACGTGAAACAATAGCTACAAGGTTCAAATTATGAGTGGTTGGATTTCTACTCCAATTTCCTTGCTGGAATTGGTAAACTTGATTTCACATTTAAAGTTCACTGTATTTTTTGCGATGAGCCTTAAAAGATAAAACCTGTTCCTCGACCGTATTTAAGCCAGGGTCCGACCAGTTTACTGTGACGATTTTAGCCGGATCCCGGCCAGATTACCCGATCAGCGCCCGACATTAACCGGGGCTATCCGGCCGGGACCAGGCCGGATCCCTGATTAGATTCCTACACGCGAAACAGAAAAACAATTTTATCGACATCAATCAAATTCAATGTATAAATAGAAAAGACGCTTTAATTATAAATTTTAAAGTAATATTAATCTGAAGGAGACTGGTGGGGATTGTAGTAGTAATAATTTTTTATTTCTTTAAACTTTTTAGAATTAGTTTTTTCAATTGAAAAGTTGATCTTAATCTAAATGAACTTGGCATGATGTTGGGAAAGGGATGAGGTGCGACCGAACTTTCCTTTTACAGCTCGAAAAATTACCTTTTTAAATAAAAAATTTGATTTTTCTGATTTTGTTATTGTATTAAAAAAATTTTTTGGATTATTTTTTAATTTTTTTTCAATTTCTATTCTTAGATTGATCAAAATGAAAACTTTTGCTTGTCATTTATATAAAAAATCACTGAAGCCTCCTCTATCATTAGGAAAATACATTTGCTAACAGGAAGCAAAGTGCTCATGTAATGAGTACCATATAAGTATAAATGCTAATACATTTAAAACATACAAGATCGAATTTACAGCTTGTTTAAAGAATTTTTAAGTTTTCATTGCGAATGGACGTGTGCAGAAAAATTCGATCCGAAATCGAAAAGACATTTTTTTTCTAATTTTTCGATTCGATCGGCCCGTCGCTCGAATGTCGAAAAACGAACTTCGACGAGCGCTGTTGTCGGTTCGAATTTTTCAATTCGATCGGCCCGTCACTCGAATTTTCAAAATCAAAGTTCGACGCGTTTAATAATAATTCCTTATATGCTATTCATGTTAAGATTTGTAGAATATTTATTACAGTTTTTTTCAATAAGTTGTATATCATTAAATTAAATTTTTATCATTTGTATCCTATAATATTTTTGTTTAATATTATGAAAAGAAAAGTAGAACCGATTTTAATTGATTTCAACTAAAAGTTATTTGCAGGTAACATTTTGTTTTTAATTTTAGCTGTTCGGCATCTTAAAAACAATTTAAGAACAAATTTACAATACATTATCATCATAAATCATAATAATAGTATGAATTTCCTTCCTAATATAATTTAAATATTAAAAAATGATAAAATATTATTGTTCTCAACTTAGTTGCTTACAAAGTCGAACTTGTTAGTATTGGACCTTACTATTCATATCCTTAGTTTAACTCTGTAAGTAGTTAAAACTCAATGAGAACCAAAAACCAGCCAAAACGAAATTCCCGGTTTAAACGTTTTTCTTTTCAGTGAGAAACAAGAGTAAGCTTTTCAAGACTATAAAAATACCCCCGTGAAGCTGGCCCTCCGAAGTTCACATTTTGAAAAATTTTCTTTTCACATACGTTTGTACGTTGTATGTACTGATTGTACATTCAATATTTTCGTTTGTATCCCCTTGGTTGCCCGGCTAGGGGGAAATACAAATTTCGGTGCATCCCCAGAAATTATAATTTTTCAGTTTTTCTTTTTGAATACGTTTGTGCGTCACTTGCACTGTTTGCACATTTTATATTAACGTTTGTACCCTCTTGGTTGCCTGACTAAGAAAAACACGAATTTAGTGCCATCCCTCCGAAATTTAAATTCTTCTTTTTGCTAACGTTTGTACGTTGTTTTTACTGTTTGTACAGTTGATATTTTTTTTGTATCCTCTAGGCTGCCCGGCTAGTCAGAAAGTTAAAATTTAGTGTCATCAACAGTTAGTCAATATTTATATTTGTACACTTTCGATTGCCCGGATGGCGGGAAAATCAAAATTTTGTGTCAACACATATTTCGAAAATTTTTATGTTTTTTTTTAATCTTTGCACATAGTTTTTTTGCGTATATTATTAATTATTATTATTCGTTATTAGTGAAAAATTTGAAAGTTTCAATCAAAATCGCGGATAAAAAGATGACACCGCCAAATGTTCAGCCCTAGAACTTTTAAAGAAACAGAACGGAAGAAGTACTAGAATGTGCATTTATGCAGTTACTGAATATTATATTAGGACTGAGAACACACGTGGTGGAAAAGAATTAAAGAAAGATTTCCACTCTTAGCGAAAGCTGCGTTTCGATACTTGGCTGTACAAGCCTCATCAGTGCAAAGTGAAAGATTATTTTCAATTGCTAATAACATTGCTACTCCAAAGAGAAAACGTTTGCTTCCTAAGCATATGAAACAGTTATCTCTGCTTACAACCAATTTGCGCAGAAAGAAGATACCAATAATTACTTACAATATTTTCTATCATTTAAATGTTTTTAGTATAACTCGGACGACGCTTTATAAAATTTTATTTCCACTTGAAGTTTTTCGACGTATAGTCCTTTAGTCTTCAGTTATAATTTAAATCTTAAATTCTCATCATGTTAGATTAATATAACAACATATTTTATTTGAAAGTAGCATCATTGAAACTTAAAGTTATATGCAGTGTTGAGGAAGTTTTTATATACAAATTGCGGAAGCATATATTAGATAATAAAAAATTTTAATTATTTCGAGGAAATAAATCAACGTTGTCATTATTTCTTATCGCAATATTTAAAAATGGACAATTGCAAGTTTGAGCGGGTCGAGGGCACGTATCTGTTGGATCTCGCACTTTGCGCTCGGTACTGAATGGGAAATGCCTGCATTGAGCCGTTACTTGCATCTACCCTGTACTGAGCCAGTGGTCTTGCCAACGTCCAGCCAAATCTTGGCGGACCAGTGCTGGCGTAATACTTGGTGAATTGTTCATGTCATCGTCTAGCTAAGATTTCAGGAACGAGTACTGTCGCAGTACTGGGTTCTTGCTTGAGCTACAGTTATATGAAAATTATCATAAATAATATTTTTGAAGATTCGGCTAATTTTAATTATAAAGTTTTTAGAATGTTAGTATTATATATGAGACATTTCTTTATAGTTTGAACTGCACAGGTCTAAGGGAATTATGATTTGTTTCCCCAATGCAAACAATAAGAATATATTATACATCTTCCTAATTCTTTTACTTTAATACATTTCCTACCGAATTCCCAAATATTTTATTATTATAATTGTAAAAAAAATTATAATTTTAAACAAAATTATATTTTTCAATTAAAATTTTTTATTTGCATTTTAAATGAAAAAAATTGCGTATTATAAAATTACAATGATTTTAGGATTCATAGAAAAATATGTTTAACTTGCCAAAGTAAAAAGTAATAGCAGCTTTTTAATTTTAATGACAACACGTACATGGAGAGAATTTACAGGAGATTAATCCACGTTTACTAAACTTTAAGAACTCACAGAAAAACGCTGGTGCTCTAATTTTATTGGTCTCACAGTGAGAATTTCTGAGAATTTTCAGTTGCAACAAATTTGAGCCATACAGGTTCATTTGGAGAATCTAGGGAAAAAACATCATATAGACACTGTTTTTTCTCATGCAGAACAACGTAAAGTGTCGTCCACAAACTGTCCGTCACCTTTCAAGATGATTTTGTCGGGCGTTATTTGGGCGAAATAGGTGTTGATAAGCAGGTAAGTTATAATAATTACCTAACTTTTAATTTGCTCCCATTGACCAGTGACTATTAGTGTCTTGGAAAAAATTGTACTTGGCGTGATATAATATAAAAATCTTAGCTTAGTCAAAGCCTACATGACATTCAAACCACCAAATCCGGGATGTAAGCACTAAGTCATAACCGTCTGCATCAAAATTATTGCCTGGGCGTTCGAACACATTTCCACTAGATTTTCTGCGGAACTTCAAAGTTATCTAATCTTGCAGTTGCTGGAGTCATAAATGAAAAATAAAGTAAAAGCAATTGTATCATAAAAATAGAAATTTGTTTTTCACGATCAGTAGGCATTTAAAGTTTCATGAAACTTTAACCTGATAAAAAGTTTGATGAAATATTGGGGGTTTCATGAAACATTGTAATGTTTCAAATATAGAGGCGAGAAAATTTAAACTGATAAGATAAAATCCTAACCTGACCTTAGAGGCCAAAACAATCTACGCATTCACAAAATAATTTTTCTTTACATCCCTACGTTTCATAAAACATATGAAATTTTGACATAAAACGTTTTCAAGTGAAAAGATTCCAGCCCTATGTATCTGAAAACAAAATGGTCTCTTACTGTCCTAAGTTGATTAGTTCCTAAACTATCCAGCGAGCGTTAGTTGTCCTATCACTCTCTGCTTGTTGCATTGTAGAGGATGGAACTAGGCCACTTTTTAAAATTTCCTCAGTAAATAAAATGTTATTTTCATGAAAACTCCTATTGAAATTAAATAAATTTTATTTTATTTATTCAAATGCGCTTATGCAGAAAAATTACTTTTTACGACGAAATTGAAAAAATTAACAGATTCGTATAAATTTGGTCAATTGTTATGCCCTTAGCATTCAACTAAGTGGAGTTAGCTAGTGATATAAGTAAAAATACCTTATTATATATGCAGACAATCATAACTTTTTCTGTACATCCCGGCTTTAGTTTAAATGTCGACGGCCATGCCTAACCTAATATTTGGAAGTTGCATTAGGAAGTTGTAACTTTATTCTAATTGACTAGTACGCCCTGTTAAATGTAAGAAGGTTGAAAATTAGGTAAATATAATTGCAAAGGATTTCCTTATCAACAATTATTTAGTGTAATACAGCAAAGTGAATAGTTGCTTTTACAGATGTTCAGGTGGCTCACAGCGCGGTTTAGCACTCGACAACTCATTGGGAGACCAATGAAATTTGAGTTGCAAAAAATGTAACAGCAGCATTTTTCTGTGAATCTAGGTGAATATATCATTTTGAGAATGAATTTTGGTTCATGTTGAGAGTAGGGGAGTGCTGAACCGCGCTCTCAGCCACCTAACACCTGTCAAAGCAATTATTCGCTTTGCGATATAAGAGCAAATAGTTGTTAATAAGCAACGTAATTGGAATAATATTCTCCTAGTTTTAAACTTTCTCTCATTTAACAGTGCGCACTAAACACTATGAATAAAATTATAACTGCCTAATGCCACTTGCAAATCTTAGGTTAGTCATGGCCGTCGACATTTAACTATAAAGCTGGGATGTACAAAAAAAAGTCATGACCGTCTACATATACAATATTCGGTATTTTCACTTCAACCACCAGCTAACTTCACTTCGTTGAGTGCACAAAATCTAGAGGAAATTTTTTCGAACGGTCCCAGGCATCAATTTCGATGCAGACGGTCACGACTCAGTTTTTGTTACGGACTGAACAAGTTTATGCGTGAGCTACATCTTATTCCATAACCTGTATTTTGAAATTACACTATCTTAAGGTAAAGCGATAATAGAGGAGCGTCATGTCAGTTTGAAGCCAGATAAATAAAGAACGGTGAGTGATTAATTTAACTTCGTTCTAATACGTCGTGTGAGTCCAAATCCGAGACCCAATGGAACAAAGAGCTTCGGGCAAATCAAAAGAAGGAGATTTCGAATGATGTAAACATCCTGGGATGTGTTTAC
>NC_046659.1:156544716-156563858 GCF_010883055.1 Belonocnema kinseyi
AATAGTTTAATACAGTATGTTGCCTTTGAGGTAATATTTTAAACATTTTCAAAACCTATAAAAGCAAAAAAGAATTGTCCAGAGTAGACCTAAGCCTAACAAGGGTTAATGATGACTTGATCCGTGGGTTCAGAGTCGATCTAAGCCTAGAGGAGTACTGGTGACCTGGACGATTGATGACCTAAAGTTGTTCTAAGCCTACCCAGGTGAATGCGGGCCTGAGCATGGTGTTCAGGCTGGGCTAGACCATAAAGGTTCATGAGGACTTGGGCATCATTCTCGCGTGCTAATTTATATGTGGCAAAATTCACGTGCCAAGTGAGCCGAGCTTTCGCATAAGGGAAGTTTCTTGGGCGCACGGCGAGAACACAGGCACACGAAACAGTACATATAACCACAACTCATACTCTGGGCGCGCGCCTACATACACCGATACACGTTCACCCGAAAATACAAGGATCATATCTGTGAAAGGTGACGTGTTCTCGACCCGTGGCCTATCGGCTACATATGGAAAAACGCGAGAAAAAGAGAACTTAAATTTATAAGCAAGAAGGAATGAGAGAGGACTAGGAAAGAGGATGGGAGTAGAGTTTTGGAGGGGATTTAGATCGTGAAAAAAAATAAATAAAAGGAGTTGCACCGAAGTAACGGGGCTTTTTTGCTCTCTGGCTCTCGAACAGTTAAGTAGCTCTAATCAAGCTTTTAATTTGTTTGCGTTTTCGATCTAGCGAAATATAACTTCTATTGTATTGATGAATCGTTGTCGAATTTGATAATTGGTATTTTTATAAACTAAAAATTGGAGTTTTGAATTATAATTAATTGATTTGAATTTACTTGTATTTTACACTAATTTATCCCATTCCTTATAGGAAACAGTTTTTATATCCCAGCTTTAGTGGTTTGAATGTCATTTCGGTTTTAAATAAAATAAGAATTGGAAATAAGACTACGCAAATTATAATTTTTATTTAAATACTGATACTCACTGGTAAATGGGAGGAAATTAAAAGTTAGGTAATTATTATTGTAACTTACCTGCCTATCAACATCTATTTGACCCAAATAATGCCCGAAAAAATCATCTTGACAGGTGACTAACAGTTTGAAAACAACACTTTACGTTGCTTCAGATGAGAAAAAAACAGTCTCTGAATGAGGAATTTCCCTTAGATTCTCACAATGAATCTGTTTGGTTCAAATTTCTTGCAACTCAATTTAATATCGATTTTGGTTTCCATCGGATGATCGGTGATCTTATGTGCTTTCGATCCCTTGATATAACTTTAAAATGTTACATCTTATGCAGGCCTCTTCTTGTTATGAACATCGAACATAGTTTTAATGCCAAGGATATGTCAGCACTTCGCTAGTACTAGCGGTAAGTATTAGGCCGACGCTGCCAGTGCTAGCGGAGTACTGCGCCAGTAGTAATATTCCTATTGCGTAATATATTTACATCGCGCTAAGCGCTTTGTTATTGTACTTCTCCCACACTTTTGCATAGGACTTTCAGAAATAAATATAAAATATGTTTTTTTGTAATTTAATTTTTCATGGCATTACATCCTATAATGAAATGATTACCAAAAAATTCGTAGCTCTTTTTGTGTGAATAACTTCTGTCTTCACGTTTCTTTTATAGCTTGTGTTTTTTTGTTCGATAAAAATTTAGATTTTCAATTTTTCAACAAAATGTAGAAAATTTTTATGATGATCTTGTATAGCTTTAAAAAAGCAGCGTTTTTATTCTATGGGCTCTCCATATATCGTGCGCTGTTTCGCCTAAAATTTCGATTTTCGTTTTTTGTGTAAATTTTGCAAATGTTGTAACTGCGATAATTTTCTTGTTAACAAAAAAATTCACAGAGATAAATTGGCTGACTTTCCGAGTACTACAAATAGCTTTATACATAATGTGAAAATATAAAAATTAATTTTTTCAAGAATTTCGAAAATTCTCTAACTTTTTCAATTTTTATAAAAAATATCTGACTAAAACAAGCTTGGCCTTCCCTTTTACATGTCAAAAACGTTTATCAAAGATTAGTCTAATCTGATTATATATTCGAAATTTATCGTACCTACAAACCACCACTACTAATAAAAACCAAGCAATTCAAATTTTACATAAAATGAATGCTTTCTCTTTAGGATGAGAATGTAAAATCACTCAGAATTATATCATTGTTTATTTTACACATACAATATAGCAGATTTTATGTTAAAAATTAATTTTTTTTAATGAACACATAAGATTAATGAATATTCGACTTGACATCTTAAAAATGGTTAAAATTGAGTAATTTTCAAGTTTAAGTATTCAAAATTGAACGATTTAAAAACACGTTCAAAATTACATACCTTTCAAATGTATATATTGAAAATTAAATCATTTTAAATTTCACATTCATATAATCCAAACATTTTCAATTGCATCCCTTTAAAATTGTACAAATTTTAAGTCTTGAAATTGAAGAGTTTTTAAAATTGAAAATTTACAATTAAAGATTATGCATGTGTTAAGTTTAAGGATGGGATATTATGTAATTTTGATGGCTTATATTAACAATTTTTTACTTTCTTACATTCGGAATTAAAAGGTTTTGAGTTTTGATCTTCTAAATCAGCAAAATTTAAGAATTTTTATACACATTTAACATTTAAAAATCTTCAATATATTTACAATTTCGTGACAAATAACTATACAAATTATAAAAAATCTAAATTAAGCAAGTCGCCAACAAATATTAAAATTGCATTCAGGCTGATTCAGATATTTTAATATTTATTTTAAATTATAATATTATTTAGTGTATTTGTTAGTACTTAAAAAATCATATATATATTTTAAACTCTTAATTAAACCACTAAAATAAGGAAAATGTTATAAGCTGACGTAGTACAAAAATACAAAATTACAAATAAGTACACTCAGAGAAATTTTCTCTTGTATCGAAAGAATGCGGGATTTGCATTCGTGACAAAAAGAATCTTTTTGCAGAATATATGATTCTTTTGCGACAAGATTCACGAAATCTTGAAGCCAAATAACTCCGTTTGTTCAAAAATGATTATCACGTGACTCGAAACAGAACAGTCAAGAGGAAGATGATTTTGTTTCAAGACAACTTTTTCTCTGAGTGTATAAAAGAAACAAGAATTATTTATCACTGGAACTTTTATTTTACTAAGTTTGACACTTATGAAAATAATATGTACATGAATTTGGAGAATATGTATTAAAAATTCAAAAATTCTTTATTTTGTATACATACACAATTTTCGAATTGAAAACTTTTTTCAATAAAAGAGATATTATATTTCAAAATTCTTTAATCTGTTTTCATATTTTTATAGTTGATTAATTTATTAATGGGAAATACCGAACGTGAATTACTGATACACCGAGGCACGGATCGAATGTCGGATTTTCGATATTCGATGGACGGGCCAATCGAATTGAAAAATGCGATCCGACGAAAGCACTCGTCGAAGTTTGGTTTTCGACATTCGAGGGAAGATCCGATTGAATCGAAAAATTGGAACCGACGATAGTACGCGTCGAAGTTCGGTTTTGGAAATTCGAGCGACGGGCCGATCGAATTGAGAAATTCGAACCGACGACAATAGGCGTCGAATTTTGGTTTTTAACATTCGAGCGAGGGTTGGCTCGAATCAAAAAATTGGCACCGACGATAGCACGCGTCGAAGTTCAGTTTTGGAAATTCGAGCGACGGACTGATCGAATTAAAAAATTGAAATCCACGACAATAGGCGTCGAATTTTCGTTTTTAACATTCGAACGAGGGTCGGCTCGAATAGAATAATTCGAACCGACGATATCAGGCGTCGTAGTTCGGATTTGGAAATTCGTGCGACGGCCCGATCAAATTGAAAAATTTTGAACCGACGACAGTGGGCGTCGAATTTCGGTTTTCAACATGCGAGAAAGGATCGGATTGAATCGAAAAATGTGAACCGACGATAGTGCACCTCGAAGTTTGGTTTTGGAAATTCGAGCGACGGGCCGATCGAATTCAGAAATTCGAACCGACGACAGTGGGCGTCGAAGTTCGGGTTTCGACATTCGAGCGAGGATCAGATCGAATCGAAAAATTCGAACCAAAGATAGTATGCGTCGAACTTTGGTTTTGAAAATTCGAGCAACATGCCGATCGAATTGAGAAATTCGAACCGACGACAGTGGGCGTCGAAGTTCGGGTTTCGACATTCGAGCGAGGATCAGATCGAATCGAAAAATTCGAACCAAAGATAGTATGCGTCGAACTTTGGTTTTGAAAATTCGAGCTACATGCCGATCGAATTGAGAAATTCGAACCGACGACAATAGGCGTCGAATTTTGGTTTTTAACATTGGAGCGAGGGTCGGCTTGAATCAAAAAATTCGGACCGACGATAGCACGCGTCGAAGTTCGGTTTTGAAAGTTCGAGCGACGGGCCGATCTAATTGAAAAATTCGAACCGACGACAGTGGGCGTCGAAGTTCGGGTTTCGACATTCGAGCGAGGATCGGATCGAAAAATTCGAAGTAAAGATAGTATGCGTCGAACTTTGGTTTTGGAAATTCGAGCGACGGGCCGATCGAATTGAAACATTCGAACCGACGACAGCGCTCGTCGAAGTTCGTTTTTCGACATTCGAGCGATGGGCCGATCGTAGAAATTTTACTAATGCAATTAGTAACATTGTGTCTGACTTGCTTGTTTAAAAAGTAGCAACAAATTTCTGGAGAAACACAATATAATATATTACATTCCCATTCATGAGAATATAATGTAATCGTCCAAATTTGTAAATTTCTGGATTCTAATGAATCTTTACATTTCAGTACTCAAAGTTGTAGCCACGCTAACTTTGAAAGATTTGTCAAATCGACTCAGCATTTGATACACTTTTGAAGGTTCTCAAAATAATTGTTATGTTCTTTAAGCAGATATTTAAAACCAAAATTAAAAAATTTATAGCATTTTCAAAATTTGTAATTTTGTTTTATTTCAGAAATTGTGGTCAGAATTTTTTATAGATGGGTAGGAGACTTGCAAAGTATCCAAATAAGATTTTCAATTTCGATGAAAATTAGGGAAGTAATTTACTTTTGAAGATTTTTAAAATGTTCAGAAAAATAGACAAATAAAATATTTTTCTGATAGATTTGAGAATATATTTAATTTCATGACTAGATGTAAAATATATTTAAAAACTACCTCGAAACTATTTTCATAAAATTTCTTAATCCGACAAAAGTTCAAGAAGCTGGATCATATTCAAAAATATGCCACTTTTATTTTCAACAGATCCGTAAGTTTAAAACGCTGTTGGTGCTTTGGGAACCTTGTTTCAGAATAAATCAAAAATTGAAATTCCTCAAAACTTTAAATCACAGTTTTCGATTTAAGTTATAATATTGATGGTATTTGAAAAAAATTAGTTCAATTGAACGGATTAAACGTACAAAAACGAGCACGAGAACGTCCACAAAGTGACTGATTTTTTTTATGAGGATGATCACTCTCCGAACATTCTTCTTTTTCGCTTTGTTTTCATCATTTGCCAAATTTCTCGAAGGCCAGCTCATACATATTTTTTTCTTAGATTTTTAAGGTACTAATAGATTGTGCGTTATTCAGTGGCCATTTGTGGAACTAGTTATCTGATTGCGGCGGCGCTCGGAACTAATTACCTGCCCCTGGCTGGACTTTATGGTAAAGGGCTATCCAATGCTAAATTTGCTGGAGACTTCATAACATGGTGGTTTCTAGTAAAGAAATTTAATTGCGTTTTCAATCGAAATTTTCGGTATATAGCTCGAATTAAAATTGCAATCGACATTATGAGGATTTTCTTTTGTGTACTAAAATCCCTTCATTCCGCATTTATCAATATAGGTGTCTCAAATAACTAATAACGAACTGATAATTTTTTTCACTTTTAAAAAATTCCATGCTCTACTTTCTTTTATTTTTGATTGACTTCTGAAAAAAATGTTTCACGTCCCGTATTGCCCTTTACATGCGGTAAAACGAGACGCTTTGATAATTAAAAAAAAAACTAAATACGCAGACATGAATTCCGTCTACATCCTGGATGTTGAAGGAGCGAAAAGTGTAGGGTTTCAAAATATTTTAAGGGATATTTAGTGAAATTTGGAAAATAAATAAAATTTTATTAATAATTAAAGGATTCCTAGCAATTCCACAGATTTCAAGGGAATTTGAAGATTTTAAGGGATTTAAACGGTTTATAAAGAAGATTTAAACTATCATCCAAATAAGCAAAATTTCAATTAAAAAATTAATTATCATAAAAGAACGTATTTTCTTCACAGGAGAATAATTTTCTTCAAAAAATACCAATTGTCAACAAAATACATTATTTTTAAACAAATAGTTGAGTTCTCAACTAAGAATATCACTTTTCTATCAAAAAGATTAATTTACAACAAATTAAATAAATTTTAAATTAAACAGTTCGAACAATGGATCGGAAATGCATTTCTAAACAATTTGAACTAAATAGTTCAAATTTTAAGGTAAAGGAGATTAATTTTCTAAAAAAACGTTGTACTTAAATTTTTATTCCAGTTAATCAATTTTCAATTAAAAAAATTAATTTTCTACAAAGCATTTCATTTTGTAGCCAGTAATTGAATTTTCTACCAAAATGTATGCTTATGAAATGAAAATTCAATATCTCAACTTTTCACCTATATTTGAATAAAAAGAATTTCCCTTTACTATTAAATAACATAAAAGCGTTTTCCTTAATAAAAAATAGAAAAAAAATATGGCTGTCACTTTATTTTTTCAAGTCTCTTATCATCTTGCAATGTCATTAAAAATTGATGTCCTAGAAGCATTGTAAATATTTAAATTTAAAGCAGAAATTGTTGTTAAGTAGAGCAAAAATTATTTCTTAAAATTGCTGTATATAAAAAAAATCAGTTTAAATTTCGGACGGGCCTTAGGAAGGTGATTTTCGTGCTGATAAGGTAATCTCATCAGTGTACATAGAGAATTCATATCAGTTATATAGATCATGAAAATAAGCCAAAGAAACACATTCAATTAGTATGTACAAGAGCGTGAGGTTATTGCGAAATGTGAATTAGTCTTTTTGTAGACTTTAAATTCATATAATTAAATCCATTGTTTGTAAGAATCCAACAAGAAAATTTAGAGCGGCACACATCTGAATATATCTATTAAAAATACTTTAAAAGCATAATCATTTTTAGATTCATAATCTAATTTGACTATACACAAAAATATTGATGCTGAGAAATTAAATTTTACACAGCACACTATTTAAATTAAAGTTGTTAATTCAAGTTATCTAAAAAATCCTATGAGAAACGTTGAATATAATTTAGAAAACTAATGTAATTTTTTTAAAGGCTTGAAGCTTGTGGAATAATTCATGATTACGAAATTTCTTAAAATTTATCAAACTATTTTTCAATGCCTTGAAAACCGAAAAATTCTCTGTAAATTAGTTGAAATATGTGTAAAACCTCAAAGTCTTTTTTGAATACTTTAAATCCGCTAAGGCACCTCAAAATTGCTTGAAATCTTCTGGAATCGGTGAGAACTTTCTTAAATCTTTGGAACTCTAAGTTAATTAATAAAATAAAATAGTCATTCTTACTTTCTACTTTCTGTTCTCTAACAAATTACATGAATTTTCCATAAAAATACATATTTTTGTTCAAAATTTTAACTATTTTGTTAAAATTAAACGATTTGTTTTATACAAGTTTAACTATTTATTAACAAATTAAGTTTTTTGTTGACAAATCGTATTTTCTGTTCGAAAATTTGCGTTTTGTTTTTAAAATGAATAGTTTTTAAGCCAAAAATTAAACGAATCGATTTTTGATCTAAACATTGTCTGTTTTCTGTAAAAGATATCTTCATTATATTTTTAAGAAAGAATTCGAGAAAGTTGGTACAAGTTCACTGGATGAAATAATTCCATAAAATGGTGATTATATAAAACCATAAAAATTTGACTTTTTTAAAATCATTTCATCAAAAACTCTCGGCAGGTGTAAAAGACTGAATTTCGATATTTTCGGAGTTACCCCCTTTCCTTGTTTTTCTTTATTGTTCTGAGTTCATCCTTACGGAGGCTTTGACTGTTCGAAACATACGTGTAAATATTTAAGTTGTGGTGAGACAAGCAAATTTGAAAGGAAAAGGATCTTAGGGTTAAAAAATCGATTAACAGATTTTATATTTTATTGAGAGTTTCAAAATGAGGAGTGGATCGCGTATTTCAAAGCGTGCGGACGGGCCGAGAACCCTAGCCCCACCACTTTCTACTAATCTTTCTGGCGTGCGTTCGTGTGAGTAAAGAGCTCGTCTGATTCGCTGAATGGGGAGCGAGAAGATTTGGCCGTAAGTGGAGGGGATAAATTCCGAAAATTGTCCCACTCTCTGAGTGTCTGACTTTGACCATTTGTTCCATCTCTTCTACTGAAAAATTCGCCTGTTAATCCTAATGTCCCTTTCCTCGCGGCATGTCACATATAAAGTTTATTTATGGTATATCAGTTAGAATACGCTTTACATCCAAGCCAATGAGCGGCCTACCCGTAGACGATCATTTCTGTAAATAATGAGATAATAGAAAAAACTTGTATATAAAGCAAAAAATATTAAAGATCCATCCAGTTACAGTCCAAGAAATTCTTCAAAACTCATTTCTCAGTGTCTACATCAATATGAAGATTCCTGTCTTTACGCTGCTCTTCACGTGTGTGGTATTTCTTAACTCTGTTGGTAAGTATAAAATGCCATAATACAAAATCAATCAATTATTAAAGCATCTACAATCCAGGTAACAACTATATTCCAAAAATTGTTTCCTTACTTTGATAAAATGGAAACATAAGTTCTTATTATTGTGTAGGTATTACATTTTCCTGCTTCATTATTCATTTCCAGAAATGAGGGTCATATATTAATTGTTATAAAATAATTTGTTCTGAAAACAATTTTATTTCAATCATCTTGAGTTTACTCTTAAAACTATTGATTAATAGTCCAGTCGCGATCACACTTCTGTATGCAGTAAGAGGTCCCCGAGATACCTTTTAAGGCTTAAAGAAGTTCCCTTAGTACAAATATCTTGATTATTTATTCAGAATTCTAGCCAATTTTTGCAATAAGTAAATTTTTGCTTTTTTTTACTTTTTGCGTACAGTTGTGCCTCTGAATTCAGTACTCACAAAAATTGATAACTTTTATTTTGACAGTATGGAGGTTAGATCTTTTTCGGGTACTTCAATCCACTTGTATCATGCACGGAAAATATCCAAGAGAATGCATATTATAATAGTTAAATGTAAAATTCACACTGAGAAAAAAGTACTGTTCAATCAAAAGTGTTAGTGCTTTTGAATTCCGCATTATTAATACAATAGTTTTTGTAAATAGACTAATAAATTTTGATTTAAGTGTAGTAATTTAAATCTTATAATAAAAAATACCCAGGCGGAAAAATTATATATAGTTTATATATAATGTAAAGTTTCATATATGATACACACTTTTTTTATACAAAAAATGTATACAATAAATAAATATCCTATATAAAACCTCACACTATATATAAAGTATATATAATATTTCCGCCTGGGTACAGTTCTCTACATTGAAAGATTGTCGATTGTATGAAACTAAAGCATATAAATAGTTTAAGATGTTAATTTTTTTTGTCTACTTCGTCATAATTAATATTATTAAAATATTGAAAAATTTTTAAGATTGTGAAAAAACGCTTGTGAAAAAGCGTTGGAAAAGGAGTAGGGAAGCGACCTTAAATTATTTCTTTGAACAGTCACCAGGGTGCCTTCTCGCCACACAAAAATATTAAAAAATTGAAAAAAACGTGCAAAATAATAAAATCTAAAAAAATATGCTCTTCAAAATAATAAAACCTTCTTGCAGTGAAAAGCGTGAGTAGGCAATAAACCGAAATACAAAAATCCCGAATTGAAAAATTCCTGAATAATAAAATTCACTACAGTTTATAATATGAACGTATTCCGAAATTCTTAAAGTACAAAATTTCCGATAGGAAATTGCCTAATTATAAAATAGCCGAACCAGAAAATTCCAGAATTTAAACAATTGAAAAAATCGCTTTTTATAAATATTATTTATTTTAAATAATGTTATGCATATTTATTAACAAAAATGTTTATTCAGAAATTTATTCTTAACAGTTATTGTTTGAGTGGCATGATTTTTTAAAATACGTTTCTTTAAATAATTTGTATACAATTTTCATAAAATTATTGTTAATCTAAATTCAAAAAGCAATTTTTATATACTTTAAACATTAATAAAAAATTTCTTTGATATAGATATTCAGGATTTTACATGGTCGGAAAGGTCATTTTTAGAGTTTTCTCAGTTGTTTCATTATTCAGTATAAATTAAATAATTGAAAATATATAAGTAGGAGCACCGATTATCTGAATAAAATTGGCCAAAATTTTCAGAAGCACGTTTAACTAATCGAATTTTGAAATAATTTATCTTTAAAGTTTCAGTTTTTATCATCAATTGGAATAGTCAAACAACATTAAGAAATTTTCAAAACTTTAATGAACTATACATATTTGTAATGTGTGGTAGTCAATTTGATCAAAATCACAGTTTTTCATGAATAACATATAATCATTATGGTAATAATTTATTTATATTTAACTAAATATGAAAATAATTTCATACGCAAAAATAAAAAATATATATTATTAATTATGTAAGGATTCATTAAAAAAATAGATTTTTCATTTTATGTAAGTGATTATTAAATAAATAATCAAGTCAAAATTTAAAATGAAAATGATTAAAATAAATGGAGCACATTATGCTATTTAGCTAAAAACGAGGAAAAATATAAATTTAGGGAATGCTGTTCTTTTAATTTTAATTTTTTAATATTATCTATTTTTAATCAGTAATTACTTTTGAAATTAATAATTTAGTAACCATTTTAATGTAAGTTATTGTTGTTGACAATTGAATAGACGTTTAGTGAATCATTATTTAACTACCGATCTTCAACAAGATTTTTACATTTCATTATTACATTTATTATTACATTTTACATTTACAAATTTTAACTGCAGTTGAATTTTTGATGTACATAATTGTTATGCCTTATAATACTTATATCTGGAAACAAAAATTTAAAAAGATTAAAGATGTGTAAGCAGTTAAAATTTTCATTTCGTCAGAAAAAATTTTAAATACCGAACGCTTTAAAAATTTGAGAAAGAATTTTCCCTAAATAATGATTAAATTTTAGAGCATTTGTGTACGTTTAAAAATTTATTTATCTTTCATACCATATTTGGGGTTGATAATCGTTGTAAAACGATTTGAAACATCAAGTTTTCCAAAAAAGAGCGTAATAAATTACAATATATTGCGATTATACAAATAAATGAATCGAAAATTGTCTGCGTAATATTTATTTTCAAATAATTTAAGTGTTTTCGAAAAAAATCGCCGGGGGGCATTAGAAATTGTTATTTGACACGTTTAAAATGCGAAAAATAAATTTTTTTAAATAAATTTTAAAAATGCCTACAAACAAAGGCCCACCCTCAAAGAAGCTGGGACACGTGTCTTATTATTTTTGACTTACTATTGATTGATAATAGTCTGATTAAAAAGTAAATTTTGCATAGGAGACCTTTCCTTTGTAAATTTAAGAGTGGCATTATTCTGATTCAAAAAAGTTACTAGGAATAATGAAAGAAATAATGTCTTTAGAGTTAGTAATTTAAAATAAGTAAATTATTTCGTTGAATCAAAGAAAGCTTTTCTTAATCCACATGTGCGACATGTGGATCAAGCTTCGTGATAAAGTTTTGTTACTTCTGTGCACATTTCTTCACAATTTATCTTTTTACCTTGAATTGCCGTGAAGAACTGTAAATTAGGAAAGAATAAATTTCATTTACGCACATAAAATATTTAAAAAAACTTTTTTGTTCTGATGAACAAATAGACCATGCAATTTAAATCACATCTCTTTAGATTAAAGAAATGTTTATTGGAAGCAATCAAATATTTCTTCACTTTAACGAAATATTAGTTTTAAATAAACAAAATATTTCTTTAATTTAAAGTAATTTTGCGTTTAAATCAAAGACATATTTCTTCAAGTCTAATAAAAGAAGTTAACAAAACTCTTTAAAGCAAACAAATGTTTCTTCGACCGCATATTAATCATAGAATTTGTTTGATTTAAAGAAAGTTTCTTTGATTCCGCATAACTTTTTTCTGAGTGTAAGCGTGAGGTGCGTGCGTTCGATTCTCGGTGCTTGCGAATATTTTAATAAACTGCGTTTTTATTTAGCTATAAGTAACAAGTCTTCTGTGACCAAAGTCAACAGTTAGTTTAGCTCAGAATAATTTATGGAGTATAGTTATGACTTTAATGTCAATAAAATACGAGAAAACTAAGGAGTGTTTGTCATATGTGTTGATAAAGAAAGATGTGAAATCTGTAGATTTAACTTCTGCAAAACAAATGTATTTTGCATTTGAATCAAAATTTACTTCTTTTCATTTAAAACTCCTGGTAATATAATATGGCAGTGTATACATTTTTGATGATTTATTCATATTTTATTTGAATTAACACAATAAAAAACGATATCATATCCTTTTTAATTGATCGTATATGCATTTCACGGAGCGCGAAAGCACCGTTTAATGCTTTGAAGCAATATTTCATGGATTCAGAAGTATTTTTTTTCTCAGTGCATGAAAAAAACAATGTTTCCTAAATTTTTGAAACTTTCTAAATTTCTAAAAGATGTAAAATAATTACCGAATACTAAGTTATTTCAAATCGATTAACGATAACATATTTTTTTCGATCATAAAATATGAAATTCGTTGAAAAACTTCGGTAACGAAAAATACTTATATTTCTTTTTACAGAATCATCATCATCGTCATCCAATCGATCACCATCAAGGGAAACCGAGCTAGGTAATTTAGAAACTAAAATAAATTCTAGAGCAAATAATATATTAAAACTAATATTACTATAATATTTAGTTTATTATTGTACCAAAACCGAATGTGTAATATTAATGACTAATTTTTAGAATTTAAAGAATTAAAACGTTAATATTTCACAGAATCAGCTTTATCCAGAATATCAATATCAAGGACAAACATTGCAGGTATTTTAAAAACTGAAACACAGTATAGAAAAAATGTTAAATTCACCCTGATAATTCTATAATATTAGATCTACGATTAGAAAAAAGACATATGTCTAATATTAATAATTATTTGTAAATTTTAAGGAATTACTGACTTGAAATATGACAAGAAGCTACGATGTTTGGCTTATTGAAACGTTTATATATTTTTATCTTATTTCAAGAAAAAACAATTAACTTGGGAATTTTTATTTCGATCATTAACTTTCGTATATGTGGAAAAATTTAGCTAATAAAAAACCCACATTTATCTTTTGACAGGATCATCATCATCATCATCATCATCTAGGCCACCTAATCCACCAGCGCAAGGTAATTTAAATACTAAAATAAATATAGAACAATTCCTTTCACAATTTACAATTTAAGATAAAAAAAACTTATTTAATTTTAGGAATAAAGTTTGTTCAGAGTTTAATTTAAGAATGTTAAATGATAAATTTAACGATTTCCTGAAAACTAAACGATTTACCTATAATTTAAAGTTTATAATTTCTTGTAATTTGTATTGATAATTGTCATTTATTTTCTAGTTTACTTACTATAAAAGAATTTTCATCATTTTTTTATTTCTTGATTAGAGGCTTCGGATTCTGTGAAAAATCAATCTTTTCTCGTTTAAAGATTTTGTTATTCGGGTTTAAAATAAAATTAAGCTTTTAAATTCATAGATTTTGTTAAAATGTTTAATTTCTAATTGAGAATTAACGTTTTTTTATTCAACTAGTTTAGGTACAGAAAATAAGTATTTTGCAGAATGTTTTTTGTGTTAAAAATTTCATTTTGTTTGTTTTTCGTTTGTTTTTCGATTGTCAAGTTCTTTCGAAATCCCTTAAAAGTCCGTTAAAACTTTTAGATATTCTATAAGACTCTGTGAAATTAAAAATTCGCTTTATTACTTAAAATGCTTTAGAATCCCTTATAATATACTGAAATCTTTGGAAAACGTAAAAATCAATTTAAAAAGTATAAATGATTCAAAATCTCTCGAACAGAGTCGAAATCAGGCTTATTCAAAAAAAAATTCTTGAAAAAAGATAGAATATTTCTAAATTAGTTTAAATATTGAGAAAACGCTTAAAATCATTCATAATCTCTTAAAACTATGTGGTAATATGTCTGAGAATCCAATTCAAATAAACACATCACTTGATTATACTTTCTTCATTATTTACATTGACTCTTTTAATATCTCAACATTATTCCTATACTAATTCTCTTTTAATGGTTTTGGAGATTTTTCAACACTCGGAAAAAAATTAAAAGAAATTTATTATTGGAATATCATTAGGATCTTATACTTAATTTCCTTTAATATTTTTCCGTAATAAATTAACTTTTTGAACTTGAAAATAGTTAGTAACTATATTTTTCGTACTTATTCAGCTACACCATTTACACGAGTACGAATTACTCTACAACATGGTGATATTCTCTTCCGTGGTAATAATTTTTCTGCCCGATATTATCAACTTGATGGGCAGACGGGGGCGTTTTTTTTAATTGATTGGCTAAATGGCAAACTTGGTAACTAAAAAATTTTAATTTTTCAAATATTTCATTGGTGAAATGTTTAAATATTACTATTTCATGAGTCAACCATTTAATTACTAATTTAATACAACTTTTCATTCATTTAGTTACCAGAAACGGTGAAGCTGTGCAAATAACAAAGCAAGAAATTCAGAACGGCGATCCATTGATACGAAAAGATATTTTTTATGGATTTTATGCGAAAAACGGGTTTTACGAGGTACCTGTAGATAAGCGAGTGCGAATGGTCACTTATGACTAGATCTTTTATCCAGAGTTAGCGAAATACTACCAGCCTGATGACGAGCCAGGAACTGTACAACTACTTTTCGATCATTCATACAAAAACAATAAATTTAATATTTTGATTAATTTAAATCTTTTTGTAAGGATACAGATAAATAAACAAGTGCACAGAATTTATTAAAACTGTTCATTGTTTATCAAAACAATTGTATCCCGCTGATTACTATCCTTGACACACCTTATGATTTTAAAGTGCAACGACAAATTTAAACACCGAATAATAATCATTTACAGAGTCCATGAATCTAAACACTAAAGAAAACATTTGATTAAAAAACAATTATTCTAAAATAAGAAGCGCGTGCAGGCTTTTAGAATGTCAAATGGTTGAAATATAACTTGTAACTGTTTACAGCTCAGAAATTCTTTACGGGGGGAAGGTAAGTATTTTGCATAGGGCCAGTACTAAACCAAAGGCCGAAGACGATTGTTTTTCCACTCGATCTTGCGAACATTGAATTCCACGTGAAGAATTGTGTAACCCTACGAGTGATGTATGATATTTTATCCGAAACCACTGCCAAATTTTTTTCGTTCGCTCCATTTCTCAAAATTCTCAAAGGCTAGCTCATATTTTAGCGGCTGAGATTAAACACGGAAAATGCAAAATTTGGGAGTAAAAATGGAACATGAATTTTTCAGGGTAAAAGGGGAACAAATAAATCATCCAAGTTAAAACGGAAGTTAATTTTTACAGATTAAAAATACAGCATTCTGAATCTCCGAGTAAAAAAGGAACAAACAGCGCACAACTAGACGGAGGGGATATAAATTACATTTACTTAGAGAAAAATATTTAGAAATTATTTATTTTAAAGAAATATGCGTGACATAGTTCAGCAAAGGATACAAAGGATGAAAATTGTAAAAAAATATTTTATATATCAATTTTGATGTCTAATTGTGTGTTGTAACTTGCATGTGAAAAGTATCACATAATTATTTAATTTAGAAAAACCTCTAGCAATAAAGTGATTTTTTATCATAAAGGGAAGTCAAAAGGACTCTTTTAAAATAGACGTACTCATAAAAAATTTGTACAGGTAGGCAGCAACTATCCAACGGGTTCTTTTCATGAATTTCAAAGTATGTTAAATAAAAAATATTACTGTTAATCTTTATGGACGGTACCATTTATTCAAAAAATTTTACATTTTCAGGATGGACAGGGAGGGGGAATTGTCTAAACAAATAATGATTTGTTTCAAACTGAAAATTAGTTCTAAAACACTTCGCCATAATTGTGACAAGAAAGTGATCTTTTAACTCAAACCAATCGAATTTCACTGTGAGTCAGTGAGAAACTTATATGTATCAGTAGATCAATTGAATCAGTTAAAATAAAATAATAATAAATGAACAATAAATAGCCATCATTCAAAAGATTTCACACAGTTTTCAAATATTTTGGATGAATTTAAGAGATGTTACAAGGACATCAATGATTTTCCAAAGATTCCTATAATTTTGCAAATATTAGTAGATATTTTAAAAATGTTTTTAACATTTCGCAGATTTCTGAGGAAAACAAAAAGATTTTACAAAGACTTCTTAAAATTGCAAATATTTCGCCAAAATTTCTAATAGATTTAAATAATATTACAAAGATTTTAATTATTTTATAAAAAATTTCGATATATGTTAAAGATTGGACGCATATTTCAATAATTTCGCAAATATTTAAACAATTTCACAAATATTACCAAATATTTTAAAAGTATTTCCAAAATTTCAAAGATTTCTGGGCAAAGATTTCCAAAGACTTCAAAAATATTGTAATTACTTCTCATAGATACCAATGTTTTCAAATATTTCACAAAGATTATGCATCGATTTAAAAGATTTTACAAATATAATAATTATTTTCCAAAGATTTCAGAAAAAATTAATTCATTTCATAAATTTCACCAAATATTCAAATACATTTTAAAAATTTTATAAAGATTTCACAAAGATAAGAATGATTTTTCAAAGATTAAAAAAATCTCGCAATAGCTTCAGATATATCTAAACGTCATAAAGACTTTAATGATTCTTTAAAGATTTTAATTATTTTTACAAATATTACGAAATATTTTGCAAATATTTCATAGAGATTTCGATCACATTTTTGAATATGAATTTAAAAAAAAAGTATTTCGCAAAGATTTCGACAATTTCAATAATATTCCAAGTGCTTCAAAACTATTTTCAAAGGATTTCAACAATGTTCCAACAATTAAAAAACATTTCAAAAATAGTCTAAAAATTGCATACAGATTGCAATAAATTTCTGAAGATTTTGGTATATTATTTTTGGTATATTATTTATGAAATATTTTAATGATTTCGCAAAGATTTTTAACGATTTCACAAAGATTGCAATGATTTCCCAAAGATATATTGTTTAATGATTTCCAAAGGTTTAAATTATTTCCAAATTATTATCAAATATTTATAAAATATTTGAAATATTTCGCAAAGATTTCTTATATATTTGGAAGATTTCACAAACTTCAATTATTTTATAAAAATTTCAACAATCACACAAATATTTCTAAATATTTTTAAAATATTTTAAATATTCGAGAAAGATGGCCAATATTTGCTAAAGATATAGATTAAGAAGATTTCACAAAAACATCAATTATTTCAAAAAGATTTCTGAGGGTTTGAACAAACTTTTTTCAGTATGAATGATTACACAGCCACACAAAAAAAAGTTCTGACCTGGAGGTCTGACTATGTTTATTATACGTTTTTGGGGTCGCTCAATCAGAATCCAGGGTCCATTTGACACCATCAGATCAGGATTTTGACATAACCTCAAAAAACCAATATGGCGGACAATTTTGGAAAAATTCATCAGGTTCGCTCTAAACTCGTTACTCGAGGGTTTTCTGGGTCGCTGGTTATGAATTTAAAGTGCTCTAATTCCAATTTCCAATTAGGAATTTAAGGCCCATGTAACCCCATTACTTTAGGATTTTGCCATAACCTCGATAAGTCTAAATTTATATATTTTAACGTACATTTTACTAAATAATAGACCGTCGGTATGGGCCTTACCCGATGTACACTGCGAGGAGGTTGCATGATCGGATTTTGTACATCATGTAGCTCTTAAAAGGGTTGATTGGTAAAACTTTTGAGAAAAGGCATATTACTTTAATTCTATTTTTTTGAGCTGTATCGAGTTCTTTTCTCTTCAAGCGATCTATGTAGAGGATTTATTTTTCGTTTCCTGTTTTGTCCCAGTGTTCCTCTTTTTAGCATCCAGCAAAAGTCTGCAAGCATATTAACATCCCAGCCTCCCTGGTAACGAGTTTCAACAACTTTAATATCTTGATGAAAACGTACACCTTGTTCTTCAATAAAGTGTACCAGGTTTTCCGGAAATATATCAAGATCAGACTGCAAAAAATGCAGCTTCAAGTTCATCAAGCATTATAGTTTTTTATAGTCCGTGATCATCTCGTTAACTAGTTCTTTCTATTGTGGACTTTTTCTGTTTCCTAGGAAGTTTTTGACAACTGCTCGAAAAATTAACCAAACTGCTTTCTCCTTATCATTCATGGTTTTGATAAACTCATCATCCCTAAACAGTTTCCGAATATGAGGACCATCAAACACTCCCTCTTTAATTTTGGCATCAGAAAGTTTAAGGAATACCTTTTGCAAAAACTTGAAACATTTACCGTTCTTATCAAGAGTTTTGACAAACTGTTTTATAAAACCTAGCTTTGAATGAATAGGAGGAATTAGAACCTTTGATGGATTTACAAGGGATTTATGGATAACATTACGCGACCCAGGATTAAGAGACTTTCGAGTTGGCCAATTTCTTATCTTGTAATGATGCTCTCTGTCTCTACTATCCCATAAACATACTAGGCAGTCTGATAAGTACCTGAAAATTCTAAGAGATGGCATTAGCATTCACTAATGTGAACCATTTTCGTCGACCTTGATCCTTCAAATGACGCCTGTCAAAACTTCAGCCATTTATGTTTACGCATTTACAAGTTACAGCACTGAG
>NC_046659.1:156563958-156585807 GCF_010883055.1 Belonocnema kinseyi
AACGTGTGGGCAATATCGTGCATTCAGTTTTGGGCATGCAGAAGCTCTGCGCGCGATGGGTGCCGCGTTTGCTCACAGTGGACCAAAAACGAATTCGTGTGAAAACTTCCCAGCAGAATTTGGCATTATTTTCGTGTAATCCGACCGAGTTTTTGCGCCGATTCATAACCATGGATAAAACCTGGATCTACTACTACACTCCTGAATCAACGCAACAGGCAAAACAGTGGGTTCCACCGGGCCAAAGTGCTCTGAAGCGTCCAAAAACTCAACAATGTGTCGGAAAGATTATGGCCTCCGTATTTTGGGATTCATATGGCATAATATTCGTGGACTATCTTGAAAAAGGTAAAACCATAACCGGAGCATACTATTCATCATTATTGAACCGATTGAAAATCGAAATCGCCGAAAAACGACCGCATTCGAAGAAGAAAAAACCGCTTTGTCATCACGACAATGCGCCTGTTCATTCATGCTTAGCTGCACGAGCAAAATTGCATAAAATTTGCTTCGAATTGGTTCCTCAGCCACCGTATTCACCAGACCTGGCCCCCAGCGACTATTACCTGTTCCCTAACCTGAAGAGGTGGATCACCGTTAAGCGTTTTTACTCAAATGAGGAGCTCATAGCTGAAACTGATGCGTATTTTGGTGACCTTCCGATCGAGTACTTTTCGGGCGGTATTAAAAAGTTAGAAAATCGTTGGACTCGCTGTATCGACCTAAAAGGAGAGTATGTTGAAAAATAAAACCAACTTTGGCCAAAAAAACGTCTCCGTGTTTCATTTTTCAGGGACTTATCAGACTGCCTAGTATGTAACAGGGGTGCTTCGTGAAACCAGACTGTTGCTCGAGTAATATGGTTATAATTTTTAAATCTACACAGATCTACAATCTCTGTGGCCCGTAGCCGATTTTATTCAATCTGTTGCCTTGTAGCAATTTTCTTTCATTTCATTCATGAGTCCGTTAATGTCAGTGCAGAATACCAAATCCTCCTCTTTAGAAAAATATTTCCGAAGGTCCACGTCTCGATTTCGATACACTGAGTCTTTTGTGCTAGGTTCTAGACAATTTCTCGTTTTCATAAACGAAACTAAGAACCCTCCACTGTCCTTTAGCAAGCCCAAATCCAGTATGAGGTCGTTCAATTCAGGTTGTGAAACAAACTTAAGAGCTAACGTCTTAGTATTTAGAGGAAAGTCGTTTTCGCTATCAATAGATTCGTTCTCAGACTCAGACTCATATTCATCAACTTCCATCATTTCGGTACGCCCGATTTTGTTAATATACTCAAAATCAGTTTCTTTTTTCTTTTTGTTGCATATAATTGGAGCCTTTACCGATGTCACTGTTTTGTACTCTATTTTGTGTTTATTCTTAACAGTGTAATTTTTACTCACTTCATTCAAACAAAAAAAAACAATAGTTCAAGATGTTAATTTTATTTGTCTACTTGGTCATATTCAATGTCATTAAAATATTGATTAATTGTTTAAGATTGTGAAAAAAACGCTCTCTAGTTCCGCTGAGATATGGACCCAGGTCCTTCAGATTGCCGACAAACAAAATTAACATCTTAAACTATTAATTAATCTCCCTGGTCAAAAAAACCTATATCAATAATAAAATATTAATTTCATGTTTAGAAAAGAAAAATCCTACAAGTATAAGGAATGACGTTGACATTCTGCTTGGCAGGAGATTGTGAGGAAAATGTTCTCGTCTCTCCGTAGCTCAGTTGTTAAGAGCATCAGACCGGCAATCTGAAGGACCTGGGCTCATATCCCAGCGGAGCTAGAGAGCGTTTTTTTCACAATCTTAAAAAATTAATCAATGTTTTAATAATATTGAATATGACCAAGTAGACCAACAAAATTGACATCTTAAACTATTAATTAATTTCCCTGGTCAAAGAAAAACCTACATCAATAATAAAAAAAAACCATCTTCTTCACGGTGTATGATGACGACTGCGAGACCGCTTTCTCACCCTGACCAGCCGCCGATACTGGGGATTCGAAACCCTGCACCGTAAAGCATTTCCTACGTTTGTCTGCCATGGCGGCATCAAAGCCGTGATCCAGGGACTTAGCCGGTTCACAGATTTTCTCCGTTGCCCGCCGTCACCACAGGGAGGTGCCCTGGCTACAGACACCTACAAGGTATAGGGTAATTCCACATGAATTGGAAATTGGAATTAGAGCACTTTAAATTCATAACCAGCGACTTCGAAAACCCCCGAGTAACGAGTTTCAAGCCAATCTGATGAATTTTTCCAAAAAGTTTCCGCCATATTGGGTCCGCTGTTTTGATTTTTGAAAAAATAATATCAGATTCGTAATTAGCAACCCCCAAAATTCTAATTTTCAAATTTTTAAACAATTATTATTTGCTTTGACAATGTTTTCCTCCTGCTATTCCTGAAAATGTATTATTTTTCGAATAAATTATACCATTTATGAAGGTTAAAGGTAATATTTTATATCTAACATATTTTGAAAGTGTTAAAACAAGTCCTACCTGTTCAATTTTTTTCACATCATAAATAATTAAAATTAAAATTCTCCTGGAATTAATCACACAATTAACGAAAGTTGAGAGTAACATTGTTTTTGGGGAAAAGTTAGCAAATATCTTCTCTAATATTTGTGGTTGAAAAATATCAGGAATCATTTAAACAACTATTAATTCCTATATTCTGCCTTTTCTTGCGAAATATGGAGAAAATATCATCTTTTCGAATCTCTTACGCAATGTCGTTTGTCGCAAAATATTCATTTGGAGTTTTGAGGGTGATTTTCGGAGTCTAAAAAAACAACCTGAAGGACAGAATATTGAATTTCAAAATCAATGAATCTTATTACAATTAAACCATTTCTTCATATTTCGCTCTAAATAATTGCAATTTATGTTTCCAAAGAACTTTGATTTTCATTTAGTAAAAATGTCGATTTTTTTCATCAAAAGTAATTATTAGATTAATTCAATTTATAACCAGAATAACGGTTGCTATTTATTTTTGAATTTTGGTAAACTAATGTATTTTGCTCTTTTGTTATCTTATTTTTTCATTTAGGAATCATAGTGAAATGATGATCCAAAGCTGGGCACGGTTCGAGCCTCTATTCCCACCTAGTATCCGTGCGCGCATCCCCTCCCTTCAGCCATGCGCACTTTTGTTCCGTTTTTAGTCGGAGAATCTAGATGTTGCATTTTTCCTCTGAAGAAATTTTGTTCAGTTTTTACTCGGAAGATCTTTTCGTTCCCTCTTTACTCCGAAAAATGTATGTTCCTTTTTTACTCCTAAATTTTGTATTTTCCGTTTTTACAGTCTGTCAAGTTAAAGCGTGGGTGGCTTTACTCGCAGTCGGTAAGGTGTATCGACATGATTTTGGTGTCAAAATATTAAGAAGAGCTCCCTCTTTCATGCTTTTTGATTTAACATTCAGTTTGCTTTCAATTCTCATCTTGTTACCACGTTACAAAAAATGAGTTCCGTATACGCTTCATTTATCCTTAGATTTTTCCGGTGGTAGATCTGGTTTTTCTTCTTTCATTTCTTCACTTATGTTGACAGGTGACATTTTGGTTGTTTTTTACTTAACATTGATGCACGAAGATTTTATTATTGTAGATGTAAAAAAATACGCTACCTGGACTTTTGCGAAAGGAATATCTAACGTTCTCTTTTCTAGAGGCGTTAGAAGCTCAAAACATTCTGGTATAGTTTAAGCATTGTTTCAACATTTTCAGATCTATTTCATACAAAAGATATTTCTTTAATAAGTAAGCTGAAAAATATTCTCTACAGAATTTTCATTCTGCCTGATACATCAAATGTATTTCATTAATTTTTATAAATTCATTAAATTTAGGAATGTAAATCACTAATGTGGCGCTACGGTAGTGTTACATTATGAATTACAATTCATAACTTTCTTTAAGTGCAATTAATTCTCTCAAAAATAATTTGAATGTTTTGAAGAAAATAATTTTTTAATATCTTTTATGTTGAAAACGATAAGTTCATTATTAGCTGATCAATTGTGGTCAGAATATCAAATTGCATAAAGATTGAAGTTCAATATTTTTCAATTAAGTAACATAAATTGATTATTTATTTACAATAAGAGTATATAATTAAATATTTGATATAAATTTTTTAATAAACCTTAATATTTGCTTAAAATACTTCTATTACAATCACATAATTAACAAATTTTGTTTGATGTTGTAAAATATTTATGTAAATTTCAACTTCAAATTCGTATCTATGTTTTAAGTTTTTATGGAATTAGTTTAAAAGCTTATTAAGAATTTGAATTTTCAGAAAATTATAAATTATTTAAGATTTTCAAAGAAAATTATTTTTTATTGCTTTGTATGTTACGAAACAGTTAAAAAATTATTGACTAATTATTTTTTTACAAAATCAAAGTAGATAGATTGAATTTCAATTGTTTTTAATTAGGTGACATGAATGAATTATTTAATTAACGTAAACGTAAAATATCCTCCTCCTATTGGATCAAAAAATGAAGTATTGCGTGGGCAAAAAAAAAGAATTTTGTAAATGTATCTTTTTATCTGATTGAAGTATGACCCCTAAAAAACTTTTCTGAGAACTAAGGTTATAAATTAATTTTTTTTAAACGAAAACACGGCATTGCCTCGAATACAATTGAGTACCATTGTCAACATTACTGACATAATAAGAAGGAAATGTCATAAAGATTATAGTAGACTACGTCGTATCACCTCTTTCAAAATAACATACTTTTCAAGGCATTACTTCGAAAAAGAAAAATTAAAATTATTTTTACTTTTTCATTTACTTTAGCCTGTTTTACCTTATAAAAATGCAATTACTAATTTCTGTTGCATGACTACTGACATAATTAAAAAATACTAAACAAATAAGGAGTACAGTTCCAAGGACTTGTAACAAGTTCAATTGTAAATTTTTTATATAAAAATGACATGAATTCCGCGACAAAGTGTAGGGTTTCCAAATGTTTTAAGGGATTTCTAGAGAACTTTGGAAAATGAATTATATGCCACTGACAATGAACAGATACTTAGCCATTCCATAGATTTCAAGGGAATTAAAAAGATTTTCCGTATTATAAATTCTTTAGTGAACAATTAAATTGTCAAGAAAATAGTTAAATTTTCAGGAAAAAAAATTATTGTTATAACAGAAAACTGGTTTTCAACACAAAAGATGCATTGACAACCAAATAATACGAATTTTCAGCGCAGTACATACATTTTTAAACTGATAGATGGATTTCTAACCAAGAAAAACACTTTTCTCCCAAAAGCATGAATTTTAAATTTAATAAATCAAAAAGCGAATTTGATACTAGTTTCAAAAAATGTTAACTGAATAATGGAAATCTTGAACTAAAAGAGATTATTTTTCAAGCAAAAGTAGTGTAGTTAAACTTCCATTTCAGAGAATCAATTTTCAATAGGAAAACGAATTTTCTACAAAAGTTTTGAATTATCAAAAGAAAAAGACTAAAGGTTTTCAGATTAAGGGATTCTAAAAGACTTTGAGAGATACGAAAAATTTCAATTGCTTTCAAAGGATCTTGTACGATTTTAAAATATTTCAAGGGATTTTGGGAGAAATTTAGAAAGCGAATAAAATCTTATTGATTGGCAATAGATTCTTAGTTATTCCAAAGATTTTAGGTGATCTGAGGGTATTCCAGACAATTTCAAAGATTTAAAGGCAGCCAAGCGATTTTTCAAAGAACTTTAATAAATAAGTTTAATTTAAATAATATTCAGGGGTTTTTAAATTATTTATGCTTCATGTAATAAATTGAATGTTATGTAATCCGATTTCATTTTGCAATCTAGTGTACACCTAAAATACGAGTAATTAACCCCTCGTGTTAGCAAAATTATTTTAAAATGTAGATAACTATAATTATATTGACATTGGCATATGTGCAAAAACATATACAACTGGGAATTACAGCCAACCACAACCATGAGACATTTTTTTGTTGTAAATATCTTTAATTTAGAAAAGCATTTCTAAATAAATAACAAGTATACGTCTGTCAATAAATAATAGTTTCATTCATGTTATTTTAATTTTTTTTTAAATTAATCTCGACTTTTCACCTGTAGTTGACTAAAAATATTTCTGCTTACTATTTATTAATTTAAAAGTGGTTTTCTAAATAAAACATAGAAGAAAAACATGGCTATCACATAATTTGTTCAAGCCTTCAATCATCTTATGTTGTTATTATAAATTTATATCGTAGACGTACGGTAAACGTTTAAAAAAAATGAATTGTTTTTAAATTCAGTGAAAATTATTTTTTTAAATTCTTATGTAATAAAAATTCAATGCGAACTTCGAACGGGTCCCAATAAGACGATTGCCACTGTAATAAAATGATCTTATCAGTATATGTAGAGAATATAATAATCATAGTACGTGCTATAACATTAAGTAAACAATGATATTTAGTGAGTATGTACAAGAGCACAATTATTGCGTAATACGAATGTTTCATTTTATTGACTCTTAAATTGAACTGATTAAATTAATCCTTTTTTAAAAATTATTTCAGGACAGTAATGAGAAAGAAATTACAAAATCAAAATTCTAAGAAATTGCAAGATTTTTAAATCCATTAAAATCTTCAAATCTGTTTAAATTGGTTAAATCCCCAAAACTCTTCAAAATAATTGGAGAGCCTATCATTCTTGATCTTTTCTGCTTGAGTTTTTGAAATCTGTAAAAATACCTGCAAATAAAATGCAATTTGTTCCATAAAGTATAAATTATTTAAAAGAGATTCAACAAAATCCTTGAATTTTTTGAAATTCTTTAAAATACCTTAGATTCGCATGAAAATCAATGCAATTACATTTATTTTCCAAAGTTTTTTTTCGCTTAAAATCCTCCAGAATAACGTAAAATCTCTTCAAATCTATGGAAAGCGTGAACTCCATTTAAAAAATATAAAACGTATGAAAGACCTTGAATATAATATAAATTAAACTGATTAATTAAATATCTTTGAACCATAATCGAAATCCCTATAAATATTTTAAATCCGTTGATATCCTTGGACATTCAATAATATCCTTGAAATACCTTTAAATCTCTTTAAAACTGAATAATTCCTAGGAATTTCTTAAAGTTTCATATTATTTCATTCATTTTCTAAAGTTCATTAGAAATCCTCTAAAATATTTGAAAATTTTTACAATTCTATAAAATACCTTCAATTTTGTATTTCTGAAAATCCGTTACAAGCTGGGAATACCTTAAATTTCTGAGAATACCTTAAAATCCCTTGAAATGCTTGAAATTGCTAAAAGTTCCCTAAAACTTAATTTAGTATGTTTTACTTACCCAAATTAATTGGTTGTTTCTTAAAATTTTTTGTACATTCCTTTAAAATTCTTTGAAATCCTTTTAAATCTGTGTTTTTCATATTTTAAAATCCATTTAAATATAATATAAATGACGATAACTTCCTTACTTTTAAATAACATGTATGAATACAAAGGACCACAAAATATTTTTGAAAGTCTACTGGGATTTTAATAGGTATACTTAACGTTTTTGAGGTCGCTGTAGACGAATCCATTCGGAGAATTGAGCCAGCACGTTAGGATTGGCAGTAAAATTCAAAAAATGGTTAAAGACCTGGTAATTCTTCATAAATTTCGTCCCAAAACCTACAAACATCAAATTAACAAACCTCAAACCCACAAAGTGAGAAACCCCAAAACCACAAACACCAAACACTAAAGCAACAAGCCCCAAAACCAGTAAGCTCCATATCAACAAACCCACAAACATCAAACCAAAAACCTCCAAACTTACAAACTCTAAATCCACAAGCTCCAAACCGAAAAACTCCAAATACACTAGCTCCATATCCACAAACCTACAAACCCACAGACCCAAAAAATCCCAAGCCTACAAAATCCCAAACCCACAAGCTCCATATTCATAAACGTACAAACCCCAAACTAACAATCCCAAACCCACTAGCTCCATATTCACAAACGTACAAACCCAAAACGCACGAACCCCAAACCAAAAAACCCCAAACCAACAAACTCAATATTTACAAACGGACAAACATCAAAACCAAAAACCAAAATTATACCAATTTCTCAATTGGTATTATAAGATGAGAGGTATTTGGATTTGCAGAATCAAGGTTGGTGGGTTTGTGGGTTTGTCCGTTGAAGGTTTCGTGGGTTTAGTGTTTGTGGGTTTCTAGGTGTGTGGGTATGGAGCTTGTGCATTCGGAGTTTATGTGTTTGGAGCTTATGGGTTTGGAGCTTATGAGTTTGGAGCTGGCAGGTTTGGGGTTTGTGGGTTTGTTGATATGGAGCTTGTGGGTCTAGGGCTTTTTGATTTGGGGTATGTGGGTTTGGGGCTTGTCACTTTGTGGGTTTGAGGTTTGTTAATTTGGTGTTTTTAGGTTTGGGGACAAAATTTATGCAGAAATTTCTTTTTTTTAACCATTTTCTTATGTTACTGCAAATCCTGACGTGCTGGCTCAATTCCGCAAATGGATTCGTATTCAGCGACGCCAAAAACATTAAGTATACCTATTAAAATCCCAGTAGACTCCCCCAACCATTTTGTGTTCCTGTGTTATTATAGATTAATCCATTCGTCTCAAATCAACCTACCTGTTCTATTCTCAGATCAACTATAAATTAGGAGAGTCAGCAAATTTTTAATATAAAAATTGATTTTTAATATAATATAAATGAGCATAACTTCCTTACGCTTCAATCAAATCTATCAATATTATACGTCAATTAATGCGTCTCGAACCAAGGAATCTGCTATATTCTTCCATCAAGGTTGAATTGTGTCAATAAAGAAAGCTTTTAGATAAAAGTTATAAACATTTTTAGAGAACCTGCCGTCAGTTTTAAGATATTATTGGTGAAAATAAGCCATCCAAATTTCATCAATTTATCATGCTCCAAAAAAAGTGTGATATCAATACACACACACATGCATATATCCAAACACACACCCGGATAGTTTCTTAGAACATTGTTTTAGACATTTTTACATTGAGGAAGGTTTAATACAATTAATTTAAAAACTTTGTAAAATGTTACCACTACAAACCTTCGTCGATGAAGAAAAAAGTAGGTGTTTCATGAAAATCTCCAAAGAATTGCTGTTCCTTTTATCAATGTGGATTGGGTAATTTGTAAACACGAAGGTAGGAATGTTGTTAAATTCAAATCCACAACTAAAAGCTCAGTTTCAATTTAAAAGCAATTTCCAATGAAACAGTTCAATTTTCAATCCAAATTTACAACCCGAAAAAGAAATGTTTTCAGCAAAATAAGTGACCGACTAATTGAATCGAATTGGGCTTTGCCACACAGGTTTAGGGGCCAAAGATTTTAAAATTCCACGTACGGCTATTTATAGCACACGTAAATGTTAACAATTTATCTTGATGGATTTTTTTGATAATAGAAAAATTATCACAGTTATGGCTTTTTCAAAATACAAAATGAGAATGAAAATTCTAAGCCAATCAACGCACGATATAAAAAAAGGTAAGAAAAGGAAAACGTTACATTTTGAAAAACTTACAAGGTCATCATAACAGGTTTTATAATTTGAAAAAAAATCGAAAATTCATCCTTCAATCGCACAAAAAATACTAAATTATTACATTATCATCATAATAATAAGTTATTGTTTTATGGGAAAACTGACTATTGCGTATTTCTTGAAATTTTCACTTTTCGAGAATCCCTAATTCCCAAAGAAAACGATGTTATCGGCCTTGTCATTATCGTCGTTGTCGTTGTAGTCTGTAAACACAGTAACATTTGAAGTAATTATTTTATTGAATTTCTCTTTGATACACTTTATAAGGATATGAAAAGAAAGGGCGATTTCGTTCACCAGCTATTTTAAATAAAAATGCAATAATTTGGAGCATTTTCAAAATTTATAAGACCACTTTTTTAAGATTTGAAATTTTCACATAGTGCTGTTTATAGTGCACATTAATATGAACAATTTATCTTGATGACTTTTTTTGATAACAACAAAATTACCAGAGTTATAGCGTTTCCAAACTCTAAAAGAATAATAATAATAAAAACGAAAATGGCTATGTCATTCAACGCACCACATACAAAAAAGTCAACAAAAGAAAAATATTAGTTTTTAAAGACCTACACGATTATCATAACAACTTTTTGAATTTTGCTGAAAAATCGAAAATTCAAATTTTTGCCTCACAAAAATGATGTATTATTACATTCTCATCATAATGAGAAGGCATTAGTTTTGTGTGAAAACTTTCTATCGCTAAATAATCTGAATAAATGTATTATAATTTTGATACAGAAGTGTTTAACATAATATAGAAAAGTTAACATTTTGGACAAAATCGAGTGCGAAGCACGAAATACGTGATGAGAATGTGTTCGTTAAAGCCGAAGAAGCTTTAACAAAGGAGAATTCACAATTACCAAATTACAGTTGTCGATGTTTGGTTCGTTAACCTTAATAGGTCTGTGCACAAATGTGGGGCAAATACAAAGACAGAGCGCAAAGGGCGAGACAAATGCAGCATCGAGCGCAAAGCGCGAGACAAATACACCTTTGGGCGCGAAGCGCGAGAACCAAAAGTCGCGCGCCCTAGGCGCGCTCAAAATTACAAATGGGCATTAGAGGAAGATTGCTTAAAATTGCAACTATCTAGTTTATATCAAACGACTTGTTCTATAAAAATTTAACCGTTTATTTCCTTTACCGAGGCTTTGAGTATTGCAAACATCAGGTTAAATATTTGAGTTACGATGAAACTGATTTTGTCATGCAATTGTACGTACATTCTCATTCAGCGCTGTGCATGCGGCACTTGGCTACATTTTTAACTGAAAGTTGTTTTCCATTTGTTATTTAAGAAGGTTCTTAAAGTATATACGACTTTGACGATTACATTGTCTGTGTGACCCTTGCGCTTTTCCCTGGATAATTTGGTTATAGAGCCAGCACTCTTTAAAAAATAAAACGGTGTAGACAAAATTAAACAGCGTGTAAGAAGTAAGTACGTTTTTTAATGTAATATTGATAAAAAACATAATTGTTTTTTTAATTTACTAAATGCAGACAGTAAGCCGTAGCCTTTTATTTTCTTTGTTCAAACTTCATTTCTAACAGACAACTCTACTTTTATTAATAATTAGTCTACATCATTTTCAATGTGTGTCCCATTAGAAGATTTCATCAAGGGAATTATTAAATCTGTTTAAAATCTACTAAAAATAACTGGTAAAAACTTTAAATGCCTAATCTATCAGAAAAATTTTTTCTAAACAATTTTAACATTTTACGAAGTACATGACTTTTATCATTTTCGTCAAAACTGAAAATTTCCTTAGGAAAATTTACAAGTAGTTTACACGTATGTAAGAAAAAAAATTGACAAATGTTGAAAATCCTCACAAATCTTTAAATTTTGTTTGAAAATATCTTATTAAAGACTTTAACCTTCATTCTGGAATATTTAAAAAGTGTATCAAAATCTGGAACGATGGAAAAAATCCTTCAAAAGTTAGCGTGGCTTCAGAATTCAGATAATCATACCTGCCGAACTATACACAAATACAGATAGACATATATACAGACAACGAAAAAGTTTCACGATTTTCAGACTCTGTGATTGCCGAAACGTAAAGATCTGTTAAAAAACAAAGATCGAACATTTGAACGAATACATTATATTCTCAAATGAGAATGTAACAATTTATTAGAATCCATGTGTTTAATAATTTGCGCAAGAGTCTGGTCCCCTATCGGACAGATGCACACAAATAAAGCTTGTTTATTTTATAGCCAAGGCTATAGTCGTTCAACTTTTTTTAAGTGTGACGAAAATCTTGCAACCTTGATTGGCGGATCTACAAAAGGGAGTGGGGTTCGGTCCGTTCCACCCGAGCTATTGGTACACATACCTGTACAAAGTTTATTTCCTGCATACCAATGGGAATACGCTTCACGTTCAAGCCAATGAGCGGACTACCGTTATACGAGAATTTCTATAAAGAATGAAATAATAGCTAGTATATATAAAATTAAAAAATATTGACGAGCAATAAAATTAGAGTCCGAGGAATTCTTCAAGATTCAGTTCTCAGTGTCTACATCAAAATGAAGATTCATGTCTTTACGCTGCTCATCACTTTGGTTGTGTTTCTTAAATCTGTTCGTAAGTAGAACATAAAATAATATGGTAAAGAATCAATCATATGTTAAAGCATCTCCAATCCAGGTATCAACTATATTTCAAAATTATTTTCTCACTCTGATATAATTGAAACATAAAAATGTTTAGTTATAAAAACAGTTTTGGTTCAAACACCTTGAGTTTATTGTTAAAACTATTGATTATTAGTCAAGTTGCCTATTTTGCATCTGTATGTACTACGATATCCCTCAGATAGCCTTCCTTTTAAAGGTAAAAAAGATCCTCTGATTATGAATATTTTGATTATTTATTCAAAATCCTGGTCAGTTTTTGCAAAAACAAAACTTTTTCTTTTTTCAATTTTTCCGTACGCTAGTTCCTCAGAATCTAATTCTCAGATAAATGTGTAACTTTACATTTTCTTTTTAATTTAATATCCATGATGAGAACGGCATTTTCGTTAGCAATTGCTAAAAGTAATGAAATAATAAACGAATCCTGAGGTACTATTTTTCAGGATAATTGGAAATTATGTAAACCATTTTAATTTGCTTATGCGAATGATTAAAGAAATTCTAGTTTTTTAAATCGCGTACACTATGTCTCTTAATAATCACTTTTGTTCTTATCACAACGAATTCGATTTGAAAAAATAGCTACCGATAACGGGACTGAAATAACTATTAAAAAAGAATGATTATTGTTTCAAATTCACTTTGGGGTTTGGTGAAAAACTTCGTTAACAAAAGATCCTTATATTTCTTTTTACAGATTCATTATCAACATCCTCATCAAATCGATCACCATCAAGGGAAACCAGACTAGGTAATTTAGAAACTAAAATAAAATATGAAATAAATAATGGATTTACACTACTAATGCCATAATATTAAATTTACTATTTTAACAAGAATGCACGTGTAATATTAATGACTAATTTTGAGAATTAAAAAAATTATTCTCTTGAAATATGGCAGAGGAGTACACATCTCAGAAAATTAAAAGCCTTACCTTTGTTATTTCGTTTATAAAAAAAAACTATTAATGAAAGCATTTCTATATAGACCATTAAATTTAAGGATTGTTAAAAAAATTTTTAGCAGAAAATCACTTTGTTGCTTTTTACAGAACCATTGTCATCCAGAATAGAAATATGAAGGACAACCAGATTCATAATTTTTTAATTCCAAGAAATTACTTACTTCAAATATAACAAGCAGACACAATTTTCGTCAAAGTAAAACATTTATATTTTAAATCTTATTAAAGGCAAAAATAATTAACAAGGGCATGTTTATTTCTATTATTAAGTTTAGGGTTCATTGAAAAACTTCGTTAACAAAAGATCCCTATGTTTCTTTTTACAGAATCATCATCAGTCTCATCCACAAATCGATCACGATTAGAAGAAACGGGTCTAGGTAATTTAGAAACTAAAATACAATCTAGAACGAGTAATATATTTACACTATTATTACTGTAATATTAAATTCACTATTTCATCAAAAATGCAGATGTCATATTAATGACTAATTTTGAGAATTTAAAAAATTAGTTTCTTGAAATATGGCAGAGAAGTACATGAATACAAATTTTTTTTAAATTTTATTTGTTATATTATTTAAAAAACAAACGAATAACGCGAGCATCTCTATTACGACCATTAACTTTGTGTTTGAAAAAAAAATTGTTAACAAAAAATTTCTCTGTTCTTTTTTACAGAAGGAATGTTATCCAGGCTAGAAATATCAAGCACAACTAGCGGAGGTAATTTGAAAACTAAAATACGTTCCGGAAGAAATGTTAGATATACCTTGCTAAATCTATAATATTAAATTTACAATTTCAGGGAATGCATATGCCTAATAGTAATAATTATTCTCAAATCCTAAGCAATTACTCACTTGAAACACGACGAGAAGATATCCTTTTCAAAAAAATTGAGATTTTTCCATTGTTGATCTTATTTAATGAAAAAAAATAACTTATGCATGTTTAATTAAAATATTAAATTTAGCGTGTTGAAAAATATAGTTAATAAAACATTCTCATATATATTTTTACAGCATCATCATCATCATCTAATCCATCATCGCCAAGACCATCCAGTCCACGAAAATTTGGTAATTTAAAGAATAAAATGAAATTAAGAACAAATATTAGAGAATCTGACCAAAACTTTTAGGTTTTTCTTTAAATAAATATTAGTATTCTGATGTTCACCTGATTAATGAAATAAACTCTTATAACTTCATCACTATAATAAATCTTTCTGCAATTCATGCAAAAGTTACAATTTAAAATAGTTAAATTTTTTAAATTTTAGAATGAAGGTTTGTTCATTATTTTTTGATTCAATGATTATATGCTTTGGACTCCGTAAAGAATTACTATTATTTGTTGAAAAAATTTCATCAATTTTGTTGAAAATCAAATTTTTCTTTTTCAAAATTTAACAATTTTGTTAAAAAGTTATAATTCTTGGTGAAAAACTCTCTTCTTAAAAATTCAGGTATTTTTCAGAAAGTATCCACTATTGCACTTTGCGTTTAAACCTTTTAATTCCAGTTCTTTACAAATCTCTTAAAGTTTCTGAAAGTTCTGTAAACTTCTTCGAAATGTCTTAAAATTCTTATGATAACCTAAAATCCTTTAGAATCGTTTAAAATCAGATAAACTCTTTAAGAAACGTAAAAATCCATTCAAAAAGTATAAATTATTCAAAATTCCTGCAAGATACTTGAAATTGAACTTATTAAAAGGAGTCCTATAAACAAGATTTAATTTATTCACATCCTTCGAAATCTATTAAAACGCAAAGAATACCTCAAAATTCAATTTAATTTTATTTATTTCCAAAATTTTTCTGGTAATCTTTGGAAATCATACACAATTTTTTAAAATCCTTTTACATCTTTGAATAAAGCAAAAATGCTGTAAAATCCCTCGGGATGTTTAGATATTTTGTTTAGGTCTGTGATTATATTTTATTTCATTTTAAAACCCACTAGATCTTTTTAAGTCAGTTAAAATATTTAAAAACCCGTTTAAATTTAGGGAAGTTTATTTGCGAAATATAGAAATCGTTTGAAATCCCATAAAACCTCCTAATATGTTCGAAAATTTACAATAAAAAAACAAATAATTTGACTGTACTTTCTCTATTTATTTCATTTTCTGTTTCATTATCTTATTATTCTTTATTTTTATACTAATCCTCTTATAATGATTTTAGATTAGGATTTTCCAAGATTTGGGAAAAAGTTATAAGAAATTCATAATAGGAAAATCATTGTGATCTTATTGCAAGCTACTGTAAAAAGTTGCTTAATATACAGCTTTCTAGATCAAAACAGAAGATAGAAATTCGAGAGTGTGTAATTTTTTTACGCCAATAAAGAATTTTCGGGATTTAGAAATAAAACTGAAAATTGAATTTTATGGATCTTTATTCAAAAATTTGTAATTTTTTTAAAAATTAGTAGTTATAAGATAATGATTTTTTTTGTTTTCAAATAGTTAATAACTACTTTTCTTATTTAATCAGTTCCGCCATTTCCACGAGAACGAATTACTGTACAACAAGGGGATATACTCTACCGTGGTAATGACTTTACTGCACGATATTATCAACAAGACCAACATAAGGGGGCGTTTTTTAGAATGAATTGGCGAACTGACAAACTCGGTAATTGAAAAATTCAGATTTCAAAAATATTTCATTAGTGAAATGCTCAAAGAATACTAATTTATGAATCAACTACTTAATTACTAATTCAATACGAATTTTCATTAATTTAGTATACAGAAATGGTGAACCTGTGGAAATAAAAAAGGACGAGATTCGGAATGGTGATGCACTGATACGCAAAGATATTTTTTATGGATTTTATGCCAAGAACGGATTTTACAAGGTACCTGTAGATAAGCGGATGAAAATGGTCATTTATGAATAAAACTTTGTTTCAAAATTAGCGAAATGCCACCAGTCTGATACTCTATTTATTAAAACTAAATAAACAATGTTTAATTTCGAATATTGATATGTAAAACTGTATAATAATCAAATTAATATTAATTTTTAGTTCATATTAATACAAAATTGATCATTAATGTCAAAGTAATTTAATTTAATATTTTAATAAATTTAAATCTTTGTGTAAGAACAAAATTGAATAAACAAGTGTATAGAATTTGGTTAAATTTTTTAGTAGAATTAGGCAGAAAAAGCGACGAAAGAGACAATGGAATCCGTTCTCTCTCTCTCTCTCTCGTCGGTCATCCCCATTCCTGGCTGCTGCTAGATTGTTCGCTCTGTTCTGCTATCTGAGCTTTCAATTTGTGTGTCTCTTAGAGTGTGATTAACTCTATAAACAATTATTCGAATGTTTTAATACAAATAATTGTCAAATGCTTTTTATGTTGTGAACTTATTTGTTAATAATTTTCTGATCGATTATGTTTACAATATTAAATGACATAAATATTGAAGTTTGATATTCTTCAATTGAGTAACATAAAAGTAAAATATTTGACATCATTTGTATAATAAAAGTTTATTTATGTTTAAGACACCCATGTTACACTTGCGCAATTTAAAATTTATTTCTGGTGTTAAGGGCATGTACAATTCCCCCGGCTTTTTTTTCCATAAAAATGAAAAATTTTAAAAACTAAGTACGGAGATGCTATAAAATATCAAAACGGACGTCCCTGGACTATTTTTTCGTGGGATAATAAAAAGAAATGTTTTTGAGCTAAATAAACATTTTATGCATGTGCATTATTTTGAGGTTAGGGTCGTTTTTCAGCTCTGTCATTTCGATAATGTAGGTCTCTGTCATATTGATGCTGTCGGTTGTACTCAAGAATAATAATCGAAGAGAATTGTAACACACATAACCTCAAAATACACACACAACAAATGTAGCAAAATCAAAACTTTTTGAATTAAACCACCAAAAAGTATTCAGGGATTTCCGTTGGTATGTCCGATGTCATTTCTCAAATTTTTAGGACAAAATATTTATTATTCTAGGAAAAAAGCCGGGGAAACCTAAAACTGGTAAAATCGATAATTTTCTAAGTTTCACATGCCCTTAAGAAACAATTATTTAAAGTAAATCTTTAAAATTATATCTAACAATGATTCGAGTTTTTATGGAATCAGTTTAAAAGATTACTTATACTTTAATTTTTTAGAAAAAATATAAATTAGGATTATTTGCATGTACCAATGAAAAAATGTTTGTATTGCTTTGTATGTTGTGAATTAATTGAATCATTATTAAATGATTAATTTTTGTACAATAACATATTAAAAAGATTTAATTTTCTTTGTTTTTATTGAGTAGCATAAATTCATTATTTACTTAACATTAACGGTCAACATCACTAATACATAAAGCAGAAAATGTCGTGAAGATTATAATGGATTACGTCATATCACCTTTCCCAATATAATCTACTTTTCAAGTGAGTACTTCGGAATATAAAAATTACAATTATTTTCACGCATAATCTACTTTAGCTTATTTTTAGCATATAACAATTCAATGAACAATTGAATTAGTGTAATTTTCACTAATTTCGATTTCGAAAGACTTTTACGGTTATTTCTCCTTAAAAAGATATATTATAGGAAATTCTGTGCAGGTCTATAATAACTTTTCATTATGGGAACATGGCGCAAAACGGGAAGATTTTGCTTTAAGATTTTTTTGCATACGAAGATATTTTTTTCCCACAATAAAAACTGTAGGTACCCCAAACAGTTAATAAGTTTGATAAAGTCAAATAAGTCTCTCCAAGACTTTACGGGCTTCCAAAAATCCACTAAGATAACATTCCACTCAGACCGATCGTCAATGCAATAAACTCACCAACTTACAACCTATCACGCTTCCTCGCCACAAAACTAAATCCTTTTAAAGGAAACTCCATCACTCACGTCTAAAACTCATTTGACTTTATCAAAAAGATACAACAGATTCACATTCAACCCCAAGACATCATAGTAAGTTTCGACATAGTATCTCTCTTTACGAAAGTACCAATCTCTGATACAATTGATATTATTAAATCTTTGACAAACTTTCATTCTCAGCTCGTACTTTTTACAGAAAACTAATAACCAATGTCTTTATGGGATATCTAGAAACTAAAATATTCAACCAAGCCAAGATTAAACCGGAATTTTGGTTTCGTTACGTTGATGACACTTTTGTCATCTGGCGACATGGACGAGATGAACTAAATAAGTTTCTTGTTTTTATCAATCAATTACATCCTAATATCCAGTTCACCATGAAAGTAGAACAAAACGGAAAATTGCCTTTCTTCGACGTATTATTTTACAAAAAGATCTGATAACACCTTAGGACATGAACTGTGCAGAAAACCAGCACACACAAACAGATACCTAACTGCCTCCTCCCATCATCACCCAAATTAAAAACAATCTGTCATCACCAAAAAAATACAAGCAAACTCAGCCTACGAAAGAAAGAGAGAGAAAAATGACCACCACTCTACCCTTCATCCAAGATGTCACAGAACAAATAGGAAGAATTCTTAAGAAACACAACATCCAAACCATATTTTCACAACACCTGCGGAAATAGGACAACTACTAAATAAGCCTAAAGACAAAAAGGCAACCCTAAAAGAACCAGGAGTATATAAAATCTTAATCTTGTGAAAAAGTCTATATTGGAGAAACCTGAAAAGCGATGAGCCAAAGTATGAAGGAAAATGAGAATGAAGTCAGGCTAAAATATTTCAAGCAATCAGCACTAACTGAACATCATATCGAAACAGGACATAACATTTTATTTGACAAAACAACAGTCATTGCAAAAACAGACTTTTTTGCCAGAAAACATAGAGAAGCAATTGAAATCTTGAAACACCCTAATAACATCAATAGGGACCATGGATATAATTTCCAATCCGATTTGGCTTTCTGTCCTCCCGAATATATATTTTTTTTTTATGAAAAGACTTGATTGACCAATCAGGTTTGACCAGTCCCCACGATAAGTTGCTCTGGCCAATCACAGGCATCGTAGAGAGTACACATAAGAACAACATAACCTGAGAACTTAGTTTCAGGTCAGCCTACTAAGCTTTAAACTACGACCTAAATTTCGACTCGAGTCAAAATAAATTATTTAAACTCTTAACGCCTTTTCTCAATTTCATAATGATGATACCACAACATAAACGCGTATATGATATTCTTTGCATAATATAGGATTTAAAATAGTAAAATTTATAACATTTTTGGTACAATATTTGTTCAGAGTTCCAATGAAGCATGTTGAATGATAAATTCGGCTATTTCCTGAAAAATAAACGGTAGATAATTTTTTGTAATATGTATTCTTAATTAATAAGCAAATTACTTTTTTAAAAATTCGAAAATTTTGCTAAGAAGTCATACTTCTTAGTACAAAATGTACGTTTTTCTTCAAATTTCATCTGTTTTCGATAAAATAGTATTGTCGGTTTAAAAGTTCAACAATTTGTTAGAACATTTTATTTTATTTTGAGTTGAAAAATCAAAGGTTTTGTTTAAAATGAATCTCTTTTAGTCGATGACTCAATATAAAAATATTTTTTCTTCAAAGTATCAGCTATCACATTTTGCGTTAAAAAATCTTCTTTTACGGCTGAAACTTTCACCAATAATTTGAGACAAAATGACACTCTTTTGTAGAAAATTCGCTTCTGCATTGGAAAACATACCTACAGCACTTGTGGTTAAATATTTATCTTTTTAAGAATAAAAACATAGATTTTTTTAAAACTCGGATCCCTTTCGTTTTTATCCCTATAAATCTTCAATTTTTTAGAAATTCCATAAATTCTCTAAAAAAAACCCCTTGGTATCTTTAAAAATCCAAAAAAAATTTTTGAATTCGTTTTAACACTTCGTAGATCTCCTGAAATTGTTTACAATCCTTTCAAATGTTTTAAAATTGTTGGAATCACTTTAAAATCCTTGGAGATTTAATAAAATTCTCTGAGTATTTTAAAAATCATACATTATTATTTGAAATCCTTTTATATATTTAAAGAAGTTAAAACAAATTTTTTCAAGCATCGCGAAAAAATTATGAGAAATTCATCATATGAAAATCGTCATGATCCTAGACTAAATTTTATATCATGTTTTATATGAGAAAGGATCACAAGGTGTTATAAAAAATTGCTTGATATACAGATTTCTAGATTCAAAAAGAGAATATAAAAATGCAAGAGTAGAAAAATTGTCTGCACCAATAAAAAATACTGTTGACTTAGAAACAAAACTCTAAATTGAATTTTTTGAATAATTATGAGGAGACTCGTAATTCTAGAATAAATTGAAAATCTGGCAATTATGCTAATTAAAAATTTCTGATTTTTTCAACGGTTTACTAATGGAATGCTAAAATATTATTGATTTATGAGTCACCCACTTAATTAACAATTTAGTACAAATAATTATTGTTTGAGTAAAAATAAACAGTAAAAAATTAACAATAATTCAGAATTAGGTACGAATTCAGGTCGGCACCCAGAGCAGGTGCGTTGGCCCAAAGTCGGATCGACTTTGGCCCGCCGTAGATCGGCAGCCACAGTTGGGCCACCTTTTATATTTATAAGATACTTTAGTCGGCCCAACCTAAACAGCCAACGTTGGCAGACAACGTGGGACCAACTGTTGGCCCAATTTTGACACGAACATAGACCAACCATCAGGGCAACTATGGGAAATCTTTCGTTAACGAGTAAATCCGACTACTGGCCCAACTCTGGGCCAAAGTCGACCCAGAGATCGGCATGAAGGGATTGAGAAAGTTCCGAAAAAGTGAGGCCGACTATTGGCCCAAAAATGGCCCAAACATGGACCAAGCATTGGGGCAAGTATGAGAATTCTTTTGTTAACGAGTAACGCCGACTACCGGCCCAACTCTGGGCCAAAGGCGGCCCGGAGATCAGAATGAAGGGATTTAAAAATTTTGAAGAAGTTAGGCCGACTATTGGCCTAACAATGGCCCAAACATGGCCTAACCTTTGGGGCAACTCTGAGACAACTTTTGTTAACGAGTCACGCCGACTTCAGGCCCAACTCAGGGCCAAAGTCGGCCCAGAGATCGGCAAAAAGGGATTTAAACATTCTTTTTAATGAAAAGAGAAAAAAATTATAAATGAATTTCGAAATATTTTAAACAATTTCAAATAATTCTAAAATATTTGAAAAGAATTAAAAAAAGCAAAAGAATTTTCAAGAGATTTTAGAGGCTTTAAAATACTTTGTATGAGTTCGAAAGATTTTTATTGATTTTAAGGAATTTTGTGCCATTTCAATGGATGTAATATGGTTTAAAAAGTGAGTAAAGAAATTTAAAATCTTAGAAAGCATTTTATATGATTTAAAAAAAATCAAAAAAGTTTAAGGATTTTCATGTAAATGAGAAATATTTTAATGTATTTAAAGAGACTTTCAGGAATTTCCGAGGACTTCACCGGAGTTATTTGATTTAAAATTTTTAAAAATTTATAAACGAATTTTAAAATATCTTCGAAAAATTCTAGAAATCCTTGGAATTCTAAT
>NC_046659.1:156585907-156589389 GCF_010883055.1 Belonocnema kinseyi
TTCATTAGAATTCCAAGGATTTCTTAATATTATTAAGAAATCCTTGGAGAAATCCAATCAAATAATATTTCTTAATATATATATTGATTTTTTTAAATCTTGTTTAATCATATAAAATGTTCAATAATAATTTCCGATATTTTGAATATATGAAATCTATTTACATATATTATTATGCGCGTAGTAATATGTTTTATAGAATGTTTCACAGAAATTTGTCGACGGCCATGCACAGCTGTCGGTTATATTTCAGATTTTATTTGCAATACTTCCAGCGGGGTTAGCCGAGAGGCCTTAGGCGTTAGGAATGAGGAATGCAAAACTTATAGGGTTCTCGAACCCCAAGGCGAATAAAAATTTTCATAACGTGCGATTATAAACAGTGTAGTGATTGCATTATATTTATTAAGCTACCCATAGTATTCTCTACTATAATATTAGTTTCATAAAATTCAATGGGTATTTTTTTTATTGTAATTGCCATAGTTGGCCCGATTTTGGTAATGGATATTGTACCAATGATCGGGCCAAAGTTATAATCTCGCCGTTGGGCAAATTGAATGGTTCATTAAATTTCGTTCTCTAATACAAAATTTAAGCTTGCAACCGATTTCAAGTTGCATAATTATTTAAATTATTGTTAAGAACTAAACACACGATTTGCGATCTCATTTTACATAAGGTACATGCATTTATTTATATTTTTTGAATCTCGATTTTTCACGTTAAGTATGGCTGAGTGAGAAAAAATATGCAAGCAGACTTTCGTTTATAATTAAAATATTGAAACCTCTTAAAAAAAGTTTTTTGCGTGGTGGTTTTTGCCAATACACTGTTAAAAATTTTTAGAATTCTACAACACATCTACAATAATTCTACAATACAAGCTTCAGATAAAATCCCAATCATTTCATTGGAATGTTCAGCGAATTCAAGGAATGCACGAAATCCATTAAATTCACGCTATTAATAACATTCATGAAAATGCAGGAATTTATGAAATTCAAAAAGTTTAGGGATTTCATCAAATTCGTGGAGATCAAGGAATATACGATATTATTGAAATGCAAGGAATTAAAGAAATTCATCAAAATCATAGAATTCCCGATATTCATATAATTAAATGAAATCGTGAATTTTATGGCACTCAAGATATTCAAGCAATAATTGGAATTCAAGATATTCAAGGAATTAATGGAATTCAAGATATTCAAGAAATTTATGAAATTCAAGATATTCAAGGAATTTATGGAATTCAAGACATTCAAGGAATCTATGGAATTCAAAATATTCAAGGAATTTATGGAATTTAATATATTCAAGAAATTTATGGAATTCGCGAAATTCATGGAATTGATTGGATTCGTGGAATTCATGGAATTCAATGAATTGACGCAATGCATGAAATTCATTGAATTGAAGGAATTCACGAAATTCATTAAATTGAAGGAATTCATGAAATTTATTTAACGTGAGGAATTTGAGGAATTAGCTGAAATCAAGGAATTCATGGAATTCATCGAATTAATGGAATTCACGAAACCCACGGAATTCATAAAATTTACGGAATTCACAGTACACGCTAAATTTATAAAAATCACAGAATTTATAGAATACGCTTCATTTATGTAATTCACAGAATCTACGGTATTCACGAAATCCACGGAATTCGTGGAATTCAGGGAATGAAGGAATTCCCACAGTTAATGAAATTTAAGAAATTCTTAAAACTCCATACATTCCGCAAACTCCGTGATTATATCGAATGTCACTAACTGATTGAATTTTATGAATTCTTTAAATTCTGTAAATTCCATGAATAGTACTATTTACTTAAATCTCATGAATTAGTTAAATTATGTGAATTTCTTGATTTCCGTGAATTCCACGAAGTTCAAGAATGCCGTGATTTCCATGAATTCCTTGTACTCCATGAATTCTATTAATTTCTTGATTTCCGTGAATTCTTCTGATTCCGTGAATTCCTTTAATTTAGAAATTCCGTGAATCGCGTAAATTCAATGATTTGTGTGAATTTAGTAAATTTCGCGAATTCAATGATTTTTTCGAATTCGGTTAATTTCGTGAAATCGTTAAATTCCATGAATTGCATGAACTCTGTGAATTACTTTTAACTCTTTGAATTCCGTAAATTGTATGACTTACGTCAGTTCCAGAAATTCAGCGAATTTTATAAATCTCGTAAATTCCATTTATTCCATCCATAACGCCAATTCCTCTAATTCCTCTAATTCCGTGAATACCATGAATGTCATAAATTACATGTAATTCGTGAATACTGGGCTTTATATGACTTCAGTGAATTCCTTAAATTCAGTCAATTCTTTGAATTCTACATCACGGAATTTACGGAATTCGAAGAATTAAAGAAATTCATATAACACCCAGAATTCACGGAATTCATGTAATTCACGGAATTCATAAAAATAAAGGAATGAAATATATTTTCAAAAAACATTTCTCCTGGTTGTGGTTGGCTGTGATTCCCAGCGGCGAATGTTTGTCCTAATACGCCTTTGTCCATCTTAATATCGTTGCTTGTAAATTTTATTAAAATCCTATTATGTTTTGAAATTTTGTTTCAATTTATTATAATATTAAAATATGTCCAAATCTGTTGATATCCATTACAATTTGTGAGATCCCAGAAATCTATCATTCTTAATTTTCTCTGCTTGAATTTTTTAAATGCCTAAAAATAGATTGAAATAAAACTTAATTTATTCCGTTCATCATTAAAAACACCTAAATATTATTTAAATGAAGCCTATTATTAAATTTATCGTAAAACATCATATGAATTTCTATAAATCTTCGATATCGAGGAAGGAGAGAATGTCTGCGTATTTTGCAAGGCCTGACTTTGGTAAATTTTATGTAAAAACCTGACAATAAAACTTGATTAAACAAGTTTTTGTGACTCTACTACTTGTTTATTCAGTCTTTTTAATTAAATTTAGTCATAATACATTTTTTTACTTCTTAAATCACCCCAGGAGCAAAGCGGGAAGAGAAATTTAGGATTGTTCGGTCAATTGAACATATGTGGCAAGAAATGTATGAACAACGAGGCTCAAAGAAATGCGTAGCCGGGTGTCGAGAGAACCTGCTCATCGATAGATATGTCTGCAAAGATGCAGCATTCTACCAGCGTGACCTATCGATGGCCTGGATTGATTATCGGAAAGCTTTCGATTCAACATCCCATAGACTTATCATCTGTCTTTTGGAAATCTTAAAGGTTCATCCGCAAATAGTTGGGTGCATAGAGAGATTGATGCCGCTTTGGAAAACCAGATTTACTCTCATCTGGAAAAAATCGTGTGACAACTAACAAGGTCACGTTTCAGAGAGGTGTATTTCAGGGCGACACCATGAGCCCACTCCTCTTTTGCGTTACATTATTGCCACTATCTCTAGCACTACGCCATTCCGACGGGTACTTGTGCGGCAAACCTGCA
>NC_046659.1:156589489-156591075 GCF_010883055.1 Belonocnema kinseyi
TGAAGCGAGGAAAACTTAATGGCATCCCTGAAGATCCTGAGCTCGTTGATAGAAACGCCATACGACACCTTTGCGCTGGAGAGACTTATACATACCTGGGCGAGCCACAGAGCCGCGTTCAGGATATGACATCTATAAAGGATATTCTCCGAAGCAGATACAAACGTCTCATCCGACAGATTTGGTCTTCCGAACTGTCGGCGAAGAACAAAGTATCTACAACGAACATGCTTGCCGTCCCGGTACTACTCTATTCATTTGGAGTAGTTCCATGGACGAAGAACGAGCTCAGATCTCTTGATATCGGGACAAGAAAGGTTATGCACATGAAAAAAAGCATGCATCTTAAGTCTTCCGTTCCGCGACTGTACATCTCACGCCGTCAAGGGGGTCGCGGAATATAGAGTCTTGAATGTCTTTACAACAGGATTATTCTGGGTACAGCACATAGAGTTACCAATGGAAGAGACCCTCTTCTTAAAATGGTCAGGAATCACGAAGAAGTGGGCAAAGGAGCATTTCTGTACAAAGCAGCGCAGGGGGCTGCTGAAACACTCGGACTTGACTTCAGTATTAGGGGTGAACAAAATGCATCAAATCTTGTCTATCTCAAGTACTCACTTCTGAAAGCCCGGATTAAGAAAGCACAAAAGAAAAACTTTCGTGAACAGCTCCTAGGTAAGAGGATGCACGGTATCTTCCACAGAAATGTGAAGGATCAGTCAATGTCTTGTGAGCTAACGTTTGCTTTCCTTAAATCGCCCGGATTGAAGTCTGGTACAGAGCGTTTCATTTTTGCATGCCAAGACGGTGTCATTTCCACCTTAACATACCGTCGCCACATTTTGAGCCAAGACATTCCTGATGATAGTGCAGGGTGTGCCCTGCACACCCCGAGCATTTAGCTCACATACTATCTAGTTGTCCAACTCATGCGGGAACGACCTACATTCAAAGGCACAATGCGGCACTAAGAGTGCTTTATTACCATCTCTGTCACTCCTGCGGCATTCATCTTAATATCGCTCCTCTAGATGCTCCTAGGGAAATTAAGTCAATTGTCGAGAATGGGAAGTGCCGCATATACTGAAACTTTGTATTCTCGACAATTGCTTCGGTTGCTCACTTGAGGCCTGACACGGTTCTTCTTGACTTCGAGAAGCGAACCATGTTCGTTATCGAATTTTCGGCACCAGCTGATAAAAATATCATAACCTAGGAGAACGAAAAGTAGAAGAGGTATCGAGACCTTATAAGGGAGTTGCAACGATTGTACCCGGAATATTCTGTTAAACTGATCGTCCTTATCATCGGCGCTCTTGGAGGTGCCAAGCTTTTACTTGCTAATAGCCTAAAAAGCATCCCTGCGTGTCAACCATATGCTAGAACACTTGCGGGAAAAATGCAGAAGGCGGTTGTCCTTGGGTCACTCCGTGTTCTTAGGGTCCACGAGGCTTTTGCTGGATCGTCTAATTGATTCCTTAACAGACTGTAACCACCTATCTCACGGTTGTGAGACGTGGTTGTGGCTGAAATTTTACCGCGATTTCGCTGGAAGCGGGTACAATTTTTCAGATTAGCACCCG
>NC_046659.1:156591175-156616664 GCF_010883055.1 Belonocnema kinseyi
TATTATTTGCAAAAATGATAAGATGTGCCTATGAGATTGATCAACGAAACCAAATAGTATCAATAAACAATTAACGATTTGACCAAATTTTTTATACTAGTTTATTTTATTTTGAACTTACACAAAGATATGTATAATACCCATATCAAATTGATTACTTTTATATTAATAATATATTGTTTATTAATAAAACTTGAAAATAAATAGTTATTTAATTACTATGAAGTTTTGCGTACTAATAACAAAATTGTCACTTTTTTGTTTTGCGTTAAACAGCTCTCATAGAATAATCGGTGCAATAATTGGTCACCTTAAATATTTATGGTTTCCTTCAAACTGTAGATTTATTAAAAAATACAGGCCATGAAACTAATGATAAATAGCGCAGTGTATACTAATAACAATATTTCATCACTCATTTGTAATTTTATTTTAAAATATTTGCTTAGCATCGGATGGAAACGCTAAATAATCAAATTCGACTTTTATTTATAAATACAAAAATGTAAATAATTTTCTAGAAATTTTTATTTTTAATTATAAACTATTGGGTGTTTACAGACGTTCCTCAGTGCACTAATGCAGATTTATGAAATTAATATCATCTGTGTAATTCATGTGAAGAAACAATTGTTAGCAATTTTTAATAATTTCCGGGGAATTTGAGAGGTAATTGTTAAAGGTAGAAAAGTCTATACAAACTAATTATATTTAAAAAATTCAATTATTATTAAATTAAGTAGACAGAAGAAACAGTAAGAAGAAATGATGACAAAATATTTTTCCTTAATATCTAATAAAAAAAGATCCTTTATCACCAATAATAAATTTGAGTTACAACCAAAACAATTAGCGTCAGACTCCTTCATGACTTCTTTATAAGCTTCTTGGAAATATCTTAGCAAATCTTTGATGGGTTTCAAGATGCCATGCATTCAATTAGTTCATTCACTGAGCTCAAGGAAAGAAGGTTTAAAAAAATGGTTAATTTGTATTTTAAACTTTAAAAAAGATTACCTAAAAATATTCTTAACTAGGAACTATTATTTTGTGATAATACAGAGATAAATAAGTTACCCATTCAATTTATAAAAAGCGTTCTTAAAACTGAGAAAAGGTAAGGGGGGATATTTTAAGACATGTTCGTTTCCTTGAGCTCAATGAATGAACTAATTAAATGCATGGCATCTTGAAACCCATCAAAGCATTGCTAATACTTTCTAAGAAGCTTATGAAGAAGTCATGAAGGAGTCTGACGCTAATTGTTTTGGTTGTGACTCAAATTTATTATTGGTGATAAAGAAACTTTTTTAAATAGATATTAAAGAAACATATCTTGTCATTATTTTTTGTTACTGTTTCTCTTGTGTACTTAATTTAATAATAATTGAATTTTTAAAAATATGATCAGTTTGTATAGATTTTTCTATCTTTAATAATTACCTCTTAAATTCCCCTGCAATTATTAAAAATTGCTAACAATTGTTTGTTCATATGAATTACGTAGATGACACCAGTTTCATAAATCTAAATTAGTGCACTGAGGAACTTTTGTAAACACCCAAATGTTTATAATTAAAATAAAAAATTTGTAGAAGATTATTTTAATTTTTTCATTTATAAATTAAATTCTAATTTGATAATTTAGCATTTCAATACGATCCTAACCTTCAAATCCTTTCAATTTTTAACTGGATCTTAAATTGATATTTTTCAACGGCCTTCCAATTTAGAACATTATTACATTCAGATAAAACGAAAAAATACTTAAAAGACAAATAATTATATGATTTAAAATGTTAAGGAAGTCTTGATCACGTTTTGGGTTTCAAATTCAACACTACATACGTAGCATTACAGTTGACCATTGAAAACAGGTTGCAAATTTTTCCTCACTCAGTCATACTTAACAGAAAAATCGATAATCAAGAAATATAAATAATTATATGTGCCTTATAAACAATAATAATTGAACAAGTTTGCAACTTTACCATACGTTTGTTCTAAAAGCTATCAAAAAATCTTTAATTAATCCTTAAATAAAAGTCTTGCGGACCTTCAAATTAGTTGCAAATTTAAATTATGTGTTGGATAACTAAATTCTATGTACTGTTCCATTTGCAGAAATATTACTTTTTTCGAGCGCTTATTCAATCAAATGTCTTTTTTTAATGTACATCTTCCCGACCTCCAACGGGTTGGCAAATCTACATTGCAGAAACAATATTTTCAATCATTTGAAGTAAGATTATCGGTACAATTTTTAGACTCACCTACAATCATTTGACATTTTCTTGAAATATACTTCATAAGAAAAATATTTCAAAATAAAATTACAAATAAGTAGTGCAAGATTGTTATTGGTATACTCTGCGCTATTTATCATTAGTTTCATTGCGTATGTCTCTCAATAAATCGACAGTTTAAAAGAAAATCATAAATATTCAAAATGACCTATCATTGCACCAAATATTTTATGAGAGCTTTTCGATGCACAACAAAAAAGTGTTAATTTTAATTATTAGTATGCAAAACTTTATAGTAAATAAACAACTATTTATTTTTAAGTTTTTTTAAAAAACAATGTATTATCAATATAAAATAATCAATTTGATGTGGGGATTAGACAAATCTTTGTGTCAATTCAAAATAAAATAAACCAGGGTACAGAATTTCATCAATTTTGTTTTTATCGACACTATTTGGTTTCGTTGATCAATATCCTCAGCACATCTTATAATTATTAAGCGTAAGGACAATTTCAAATCGCAATTAATATTCACAAAGAGGGGATATATTAAATATATTAATTGTCAGGCCTTGCAAAATACGCAGACATTCTCTCCTTCCTCGCTATCAAGGCAGCGACAAATTTTAGAATTTCAAAATACTTGAAGGGATTTCTAGTGAAGTTTGGAAAATAAATAAAATGTCTTTGATAATTAGAGGATTCTTAGCAATTCCACAAATTTCAAGGAAATTTAACTATGTCTAGGGGCTTAACATTTGTTTAAAGAAAATTTGAATTATCAATGAAATAGTTATATTTTTAATTGAAAAAATTAATTATCATAAAAAAACAAGTTTTCATAAAAATACCTTAATTTTGAAACTAATAGTTGTATTTTTAACCAAGAAGATCACTTTGCTACCAAAGAGCCGAATTTTCAACTAAATAGTTTGATCAATTGATGTAATGCTAGTTTCCAAATTTTTGTTATTATATAGTGGAATTTTCAAACTAAAGAAGAACAATTTTGGTTCAAAATTGTTCTTCTTTAGTTCTTTCCAAATTTTTGTTATTATATAGTGGAATTTTCAAACTAAAGAAGAACAATTTTGCTTCAAAATTGTTCTTCTTTAGTTCTTTAGTTCCACACCATTAATTTCCAATACAAAGACTAATTTTCTGCATAATAGTTTAATTTCGGATGACATTATTCAATTTCCTACTAAAGTGTTAAAAGACTTTAAAATATCAGAGATAAAAATTTAAAGTATTTTCAATGCATTTTATGAGATTTATTAATAAATAAACGGATTTCTAGACAACTTTGGAAAATCAATGAAATCTTATTGATTTTTAAAGAGTTATGAGCAATTCCACAGATTTCAGGCGATTTGAAAGTATTTCAAGGAATCTTGAAGATTGATAGAAATTCAAATGATGTGTTAAGATAACTTTAATATATAAGCTTCATTCAAATAATATTTAGGGGCTTTTAATAACTTGTGATTAACGGAATAAATTAAATTTTATTTCAATCTATTTTTAGACATTAACAAAATGCAAGCAGAGAAAATTAGGAATTATAGATTCCTGGGATCTCACGAATTGCAATGGATATCAACCAATTTGGACATATTTTAATATTGTAATAGATTGAAACAAAATTTAAAAAGATTCCAGGATTTTGAGGAAATTTAATGGTAACGATATTCAGATTGAGAAAGGCGTATAAGGAAAAATATTCGCAGCTGGAAATCACAGCCAATCACAACAAGGAGAAATGTTTTTTGAAATTATCTCTTATTTGAAAAAGCACTTTTAAATGCGGCAAAAGTAGAGTGGTTTTTTAAAATAAAAAACCGAAGACGAAAATCATTGTCGCTTTAGTTTTCCAAGTCTTGATTAAATTATTGTAGAATGGTATTACGAATTGATATCTCAGACCTCCTACAAATATTTAAATCAGAAGCAGAAATTGTTGTTAAATCAAGGGAAAATCATGACAAAAATTTATATGTTTAACTAAAATTGAGTTCAAATTCCGGACGGGTCTTGATAAGACGATTGCCACGATGATAAAATGATCTAATCAGTATATGTATAGAAAATGATTATCATGTTACGCCCTATAACATAAGGTCAGATAAGTTATATCAGTTACAAGAAGCATTTAGCTGAGTTAAACAAAGATATTTATTAAGTATGTACAAAATCACGAGGTTACTGCGTAATATGAATGTTTCTTTTTATTGACTCTTAAATTTATCTGATTGAATTAATTCTTCTTCAGAAATTATTTCCAGACAGAAATGAGAACGAAATTATAATATTGAAATCCTGTGAAATTTCAAAATTTGAATTCCCGGAATCGAAGGACGAAATTTGTAACAGCACACATGAAAATCTCTTGATTAAAAATATTAAAAAAACATAATAAATTTTAGATTCATAATCTCAAAAGAACATATACAAAAATATGGATGCTGAACAAATAAAAATTTTACAGAAATAATTTGTGAATTTCATTAATATGTTTTCAATTGTTTGAAATAAGATTTTGTTTTTTATAAAATGCTATTAAAACCTATTTAAGCCTCTCGATGACATTGAGAAGAGAATAAAAACCAAAATTTCTACTTTTTGCTCACTTTTCTGGTGGGTGTACGACACTTACATAAAGGGTTATTCCATATTTAAAAAAATGCTTGAAAACATTTAAACTTTAAGCGTGAAGGAATTTAGAGACTAAAAAGATCTAAAGATATGTGTATAAAGTCTTTGAAGTTCAGAAGATGATATTTCAGAAATTTTGATATTTACTTTCTTAAAATTTAAGGAAATTTAAGGAAATTAACTCTTATAAAAATTGTATATAGTTTTGGGTCAACTCAGAACCCTAAGACTATGGTTTGAGCCTCTTTTAAAAGTAAAACAAAATCAAGCAAAAAAATAAGAATTTGTTAGAAATTAAATTAGTCCTTAATTGAACAGACTAATTTACAAAATATAAAGAGAAATTTTCACCCAGACAGATGAATTTTTAAGCAACAAAATTGCATTAATATAAAACCCGAAATATCACATTTCTTCGAAAAAGGATTGATGTTTAAAAAAATTATTTGTTGAACAAATTTTAAATTTTCAGACATTTTGAAACATAAAGTTAAGATAAGGACAAAAAAAATTTTCAACCAAGAAGGTGAATTATTAGCCAACTAAAAAGGTTTTTGAGTCGCTGTTCACTCTCATCTTTTTAAGTTGAACTACTTTATTAAAGATACATTTTTTGGTGAAGTATTCATCTCCCTGCTTGAAATTTTAAAACATCCTTTTTTTAAATTATTCTTTTAGGTAAAAAAATAATATCTGCGTTAAATGATAAGCTTTCTTTTCGAAAGTTAATTTCCTTTGTTTAGGATTCATGATTTGAGTGGAAAATTAATTTTTCTTGATTTAAGAGACAACTAATTGTTTTAAAACTAAACTAATCTTTAAAAGTCCATTTTTTGTGGTTGAATTTTCACCAGTTTAATGAAAATTTTATATTTTTTGGTTGAAAATTGAACTGCTTTGTAGAAAATGTGTCTCTTCAGCTGAAATCTCTTTTAGTTGAAAATTGAACTATTCTGTTAAAAAATCACCTTTCTTGATTTATGGGCGATCAAAATAATGTCGAAAACTGTTTCTAATTTGCTTATATTTAAACAAGTTAAGGGTAAAACTAACTGTGAATTATACAAACCATTTATTTTTTAATTTGTATAGTATTAGTTAAAATTTAAATTAATTAAAATAAGATAAAATTTGTGAAACTGCCTTTTCAGAACGCAAATCCACCAAACAATAAGACGGTTATGGTATTTACTTTTCGAAATATTTTAGCGAATGTGATTCTCAACGGATATAGATACTTTTTTGAGAAATTAATTGGATAAGATTTCTAAAAAAAATACCGAATATAATTTTATATTTCATGATTTCATGAAAGAAATAATATAATTTTTAGTTTTAGAAGTAAATAAAGCCTCAGCAGAGTTGAGGCTCGATGAAAAAATTTGTTTGGCTGAAATATTGATTCAAGCAATGTGCCTCGACTGTTTAGAACATATGTTTTAATAAATGAGTTGCGATAATACTGACGAGGATATATATAAAAAACAATTACATAGAACCCATGTGTTAGATAATTTTTCCAACATTAAATCAGTACACCTCCACATTTTTTTATTTTATATAAATAAAAATACGCTTTACGACCAAGCCAATCAGCGGCCTACCCGTGGACGAGAATTTCTTTAGAATGAGATAAAGGCTAGTATATATACTCGTAAAAAATATTCGAAAACTATCCAGTTAGAGTCGGAGAATTTCTTCGAAATTTGTTTCTCAGTATCTACTTAAAAATGAAGATTTCTGTCCTTATGCTGATTTTCACAGTGGTGGTCTGTCCTAACTCTATTCGTAAGTGAAACATAACATAACACAGAATCAATCATATATTAGAGCATCTTCAATCCAGGTATCAACAATATTCCAAAATTGTTTTCTCACTCTGATACAATTAAAATATAAGTTATAATTATTGTATTAGGCATTTTATTTAATTGCTTTATTAATTATTAACCGGATTGAGTGTCATAATAATTTGTTATATAACCAATTTTAATTTAAGCATTTAGGTTTTACTGTTATAATGATTGATTATTAGTCCAGTCGTCACTAACGATTTTGTATGGATTAAAAGGTCCCTAAAATACCTTTCGTTCAAAAGGTTAAAAACGTTTCCTAATTAGGAATATCTTGTTTATTGTTTTGAAATCCTGATTAGTTTTTGCAAAAATTCAACATTTTTGCTTTTTTCATTTTTTTTGCAGATATGCCTTAGGATATACTCTTTAGAAAAATTTGATACTTTTAAATTGACTTAACGAATGTAAATCTGTTAAATTATCCTACTCTTTTTGTAGTGTGCACGGAAAATACCACCAAAGATAAAGATGGTATTTTTTAAGATGTTTTCACTCGTATTATTTGTTCGGAAATTCAATCATTTCAATTGAGTTTCTTTCCTTTCTAGACTAAAAATTTTTGCTGCTTGAATATCATCAGTATTTCAAATTCGCTGAATATTTGGTTAAAAATTGCAGCTTTTTTAATTTGTCTTTTTTGGTTAAAAATAAATTTATTGGTTAAAAATGCAATTTTTATTTAAAAATCAATCTTTTTAACTTGAGAATTTACGTTTTTTGTTGAATGTCAAATGTTTTTAATCATCAACTCGTGAAAAGTTAGCAATTCCTAAATGTAATGAAATAATTAACGAATGTTAAGAGCATTATTTTTTTAGTATTTACGGAAATTATGTGATCAATTTTAATTTGTTTAGTAGCATGATGGAAAAAATTATCGTGTTTTCGAATCTCGTACATTATATCGATTATTATTTAGTATTGCCCTGTGTTAACGATAACGGTCTGAAACGATCCCTAACGTAACTGAAAAGAAATTATTGAAACAAAATACTATTGTTTCAAAGTTCTGGGTTCACTGGTTTTCTTTTCTTTAATATAGAATTTATCATTTTAGCAAAGAGATACACCTAATGGTGGTCATATTTATTTTCGAAATCTCAAGAATTACTCATTTGAAATATGATACACGAGTACATTTTGCAGCAAATTAACGTCAAAATTAACGTCAAAATATGAATTAGGAAAAATTAGGATGCCAAAAAATATCTACAAATTTCTTATTAATTAATTCCTGATAGGAACCGTATCTTTTATGTGATTGGTGAAACACTAAGAAGAACTAAATTTTTGGAAAGCAATTAAAATTTTTTTTAAATGATGTAACAAAAATGTTTCACCTAAAGCAGATCTACATATTTTCGATGAACAAGTATTAGAATTTTCCGAAATTTGACACAACAAGATCCAAATTTCAAACTAAACGACAAAAAATACGAAAAGGTATATTGAAGAGAAATTATAGCTTTTAAAAAATTCTATAAAATTCTTACAACCATTTTTTAATCGGACTCGTCATTTTATTTTTATTTATCGAAAGTGGTGTGGACAAAAAATCGAAAATTCAACCATTTCTTGACACAGCTCCCCGTTTTTAATTTATTTATCGAATTCTAATTTATCTTGTTTGAAAAAAAATGATTAACGAAGGCATCTTTATTTAGAATAGTAACTGTAGGGCTTGTTGAAAAACTTCGTTAACAAAAGATCTCTGTATTTCTTGTTACAGAATCATCATCATCATCGTCCAATCCACCATCATCTAGACCACCCAGCTCACCAACACTTGGTAATTTAAAGACGAAAATAAAATATAAGACCAAATAAAAGAAATCCACTATTATTACTATAATATAAGATGTAGTATTTTAGCAGAAAATGTATCTAAAATATTACAATTATAAGCGGATTGAAATGTTTTTTGTTGTTGTTACCTTTTTAAAGAAAAAACCATTAAAGAGGACATCTTTACTTTGATATTAACTTTGTAATTCGTTCAAAATTTTCGTTAATAAAAAATCCCTATATTTCTTTTTACAGAATCATCATTATCCAATCTGTCAATATCAAAGGCAACTAGTCAAGGTAATTTGAAAACTAAACTACATTCTAAAAGAAATATTATATTTAATCTATTAATTCTAAAATATAAAATATTCGATTTTCTCAAAGATGTATGCCTAATATTATTACTAATTTTTTAATTATAAGGAGTTATTCATTTGAAGTATCTCAAACGCGTACAATTTTCGGAAAATTAAAACGTGTATATTTTTTTATCTTGCTTGAAAAAAAAAAACGATTAACGATAAGGCTTCTTTACTTTTAACATTACCTTTGGGGTTCACTAAAGCACTTGATTAAAAAAAGATCGTTATATTTCTATTTAAAGAATCATCATCTTCATCATCCAATCCATCATCATCAAGGCCACCCAGTTCACCAGCACTAGGTAATTTTAATACTAAAATACAATATCAGACAAGGAACAGATTTATTATTTTTATTATTATTATTATTTTAAATTCACTATTTTCGCAAAACTGTATGTGTGATATTATTAACAATTAATTTTCAGAATTAAAAAAATGACTTGGTTAACCAAAAATCCCTATACTTCTTTTTACAGGATCATCATCAGCATCCAGTTCACCATCACCAAGGCCACTTACTATAACAGCACAAGGTGATATAAGGACTAAAATACAAATGTTTTTTTTTTTAAATTTAATATCAAAATATTTTTTACGTAGAATATTAACTATTACGTTTTTCTTTAAAAACTTATTTTTCTCGACTATTGGTTTAAAATTATTTTTTCACATTCAAAATTTCATTATTTATTTAAACATTGAACTTATTTTTATTAAAATTGAACTGTTTTTGTTGAAAAATCAAATTCCGCGCTGTATCAAAATCTGGTTAAACTTTTACCAAAACTAGCATCACATCGATTCTTTAAGGTATTTAGTAAAAAATTTCTGTAATTTTTTCGAAAAATTGTCTTTTTGAAAGAAAAGTTATACTTTTGTTTAAAAATTCAGGTATTTAGTTAAAAAGTGACGTCTTCGGTTGAAAATGCGTCATTGTTGGTAGAAAATTAATTTTCTATGTTAAACACTCGTTCTTTTTTTGACACTACTTAAAAATTCTTAGAGATTTAATAAAATCCTTTATATCTCGTGAAAGTTCTTGAAACACCTTAAAACCCCTTCAAACTTTAGGAATCACTAAATAAGAATCCCTTCAAATTAAATATAATTTGATTTATTTTTCAAAATTTTCTAGAAATACTGGGTGAACATTTTAGTTTATTATAAAATTTATTTCCTTATGTTTTGAAGATTTCAAAATGTTTGGAAAAATAATATGAAAGCCTAAGAATCTTTTTTCTAATTTTTCAATATTTAAAAAAGGGTTAGGTCTAAGAAAAAATTGAAAATGCTTACAAGGCATTGTAAATTACTGTGTAAAATTCTGAGAAAGAACGTAAAAGATTTTAATGCAAAATTTTGCGATAACATATTGTTTTAGAATGACTGAACTTAAGAAATATTTAGATATTTTAAAACTATTCCAAAATAATTAAAACTTATAAGATATTTTAAGAATTTTTAAAGGCAACAAGAAAATAAAAAAAATTCTCTAGGTTCCTGAGAAAAATTTAAATTATTTTTTTACGTCGGAAAGTTAATTTTTTAAATTTTGCAAAAATAAAAAATAAATCATGAAAAATTGAATACATACTTAATATTATAAGTTGTAAAAACTTTGAAAGAATTCAAAAAAGAATTTTTTTTAAGATCTATGCGAAAATTTTGGTTGATTAACTCTTTTGAAAAGTAAACTTGAAGAGTAAATAGTAGAAGATTTCAAAAGACTTCTTTTAAGTTTGAAAAAAGGTAGAATAATTCAAAACTAACTGATTCAATTTGGTAAAATTAAAAATCTTCAAAAATCAAGTGAAATCAAGAAGTTTTAAATTATTTTATGCCTTAGAAACATTTCTGATTGATCAAATATTTTTTATTTTCTTAAAACTCCTAGAAGTTCTAAATGTCATTTATTAAGGCTTTATATATTATATACTATATTTATATGAGTTCAAGAACAAAATCATAATAATTTCAACATGGGTGCGACTTGGAAAAGAAAATTTTTTTAGGTGTTACATCAATCTATTGTTTGATTTATTTATTCAAAACTTCATCCTAAAAAACCTTTTCTTATTAAAATTTTTTTAAAAAATTGAATCGAAAAAGAAAATTAAGAAAGAAACTGAGGTGAGGCTAAGGGATTTCCGCAGGAAATGTTACGGTTTTTCATGTTGAGTGGTTAAAAAGGTCGAAAATAAAGTTACGTAATATGTGAACGTGAATGCATTAAAATCACTTGAAATATGTAGAATTACTTAGAATATTTTAAAATATTTGAAATATCATTTATTTTACAAATTTCCGTACAAATCCCTTAAAATTTTTGAAGATCTTTAAAAACTCGATAAAGTCTCCTGAGTCTTCTTAGATCACTTCAAATTCTTCAAAATCTTTTCAAGCCTCTAGAATTCTTTGAAGACTTTTGAAAACCTTCAAAATTTAATAAAATTATTGAAATCTATTAAACTTGTTTAAAATATCTTGAACCGCAAGAAACCCGTTCAAATGTAATTTTACTTCAGTTGTTTTGCAAAATTATCTGGAAATCGCTTGCAATCTTTGGCAATCATACAAAATTCTTTGAAATCCTTTCGCATCTTAAAAAAAGGTCAAAAGTCTATAAAATCCCTTGAATTGCTCATGAGTTCTTTTGAAATCCGTGAAAATATTTGTAATCTCTTTTAATGCGACGAAATATTTTTTCAACAGTTGAAATATTGGTATCAACTTTGAAATCCGCGAAAGTTCCTCGAAATTTTCTGATATCGTTTGTGATTCCAAATTAAAACTCAAAGTTGAATTTCTGGAATAATTAATAGGAGACTCGTAATTTAGAAAAATTTATCAGTAACGACATAATGAATTTTTGAATCTTCAAATTAGTAACTATATTTTACTTCCTTGACCAGGTTTACCAGAGATATTTGGAGAGCCAATTGAGCTGCGGGCAGGCGATATAATCTATCGTGGTAAAAATTTGGTAGGACGGTATTCTAAAACTGGGCAGACTGTCGTGTTTTATAGAATAAATTGGAAAACTGGTAATTATGGTAATTAAAAAATTATGATTTTTCTAATATTCCACTAAAGAAATGCTAGAATATTACTTTTCCATAAGTCAACAATTTAAATACTTATTCAATACAAAAATTTCATTATTTTAGTAAAAAAGAATGGTCAAAAATCGCTCATAAGAATGGCAGATCTTCGGGATGGTGATATACTGATTCGCAATAAATGGTCTTTTGGATTTTATTGCGATGGCGCGTTTTACGAGGTAAATGCAAGAAACAAGAAACAAATGATATTCTTCTAAAAATTTGATCCAGAATTAGTGCAATACGCCCACGCTCATGAACTTTTCTGAAAATTTTATTCATAAAGAAATATTTTTAAATAAAATTACAAATTAATAGTAAAACATTGTAATTGGTTTCATCTGCAATATTTTTTATTAGTTTTATTTGTGTGTATTTTTTAGTAAATCTACAATAAAAAACTAGCTAATAATTGCTGGAGGGAGAAAATCATTGTACCGATTATCCTATGAGAGCTTGTTTTTTTTTTTTAATGTACTGTTTTTGGATAAATTGAAGATACTCAATTCATAAAAAGAAAAGAAAAAATCGTTCATTTAAATTATTTGTCGCCCGCAAACATGCGGCAATTTTAATATGACAAGATTTTCCTTCCTGCGCCCTCCTCGATCATCGTCAAAACGCCGCATGTCTCATATTAAAGGCTCGAGTTGGAGCACTCGGTCCAAAAACGGTCTACCGAGACTTCTCACCATCGAAATCTCCGACACGGTGGCACCCGTGCTGACAGGTTCGCTCTAACCAACGCAGCAGCCAATCGCAAGCCGCCCTTCACCGCATCCTACCCGACTGGCGCGCCGGCCCAGTCGAGGATTGGCATAAACATAAGTGGTTCACTCCACATCGAGTACGACATTCGATTCAGAGTTCTCACCTCTGCAGAGAATACGTAGCTCTTAATTTTATATTTGTTAGATTGATTGATGCTCAAAATAGATTGATAGATTCTGGTCTATCAGACGCATTAAATTGATAAGTTAACAAATTTGCGCTCTTTGACGCAAATGTCACAGAGTTCGAACCCAGCATCCTGCCCAGCAGAAAGCAGTAGTATGGATCACGACGGTGTGAGCAACATCTCTAAAATCACGTCCAGGAGCAAAAAGCGGAAACTCGCCAAGCAGGCCGATTACGCCTCCACCAGTACTTGCAGTGACCACAATATGATCACTTCCCTCAATGGGAGCAATAAGACGTCAAAAACGTCAGTGGTAAGCAAACCAACATCCAATAGAACCACAGCCATTGAAATCTGCTGCACCGGAAAAAATACTTCCTAATAACGTCGTCGTTGACGAATTCAACCACCCCTACTCAGTGCTCTACTATGTTATAAAAAATACAATTAAATACAAACCCATTCTGTAAAACCTTGCGTCAAATGTTTATTCTGTTCGCGTTTGCTACATAGAGGACTACCACTCTATTATCAGCAACATCGAGAAGCAAGGTTTCCAGTACTACCTATATAAAAACATAATTTCACCCCCTATTAAACTAGTAATCAGAAACAGTCCTATTTCTTTCCATGATGATTCAGTACTGGCTGAACTGAAAGAAGAGGGATACACAATTACCTCAGTCTCTCGCATGATAAACGCACAAAACAAAAAGCCTATGCCCATGCTCTTGGTCACTGTACCTAACACACCGCAGGCAAAAGATTTGCTAAAACTACAGTCCCTTGCTTCTATCAAAATAAAAGTGGAGCCGTTCGTTAAGCCTAAAGAAACTTCTTAGTGCATTAACTGCCAGAGATTCTATCATGTTTCTGACATGTACCATGCTACCCCACGCTGTGGCAAATGTGGGGCTTCGCATAGCAGCTCCAGCTTAAAAAAAATGCACAGACCCGACCACTTGCGCTAACTGTCCTGAAAATTACCCAGCAAACTATAAAGGATGCCCTGCCTTTAAAAAAGCCTCTAAAAAACTAATCAAAAATACTAAAACCAAAAATATCCTAAAGGAAGCACGTAAAAACAACCTACCCGCATCTCAGGTTGTACCTAACGAAGGTACTCCTCAAGGGCTCTCACCTTCTACCAGACACACGTCAACGCAGAGTACTCTGCTTTACAGCACTATAGTAAACTCAGGAGCATCTAAAGCTCGCGAGACTAAATCCCAAATTAAACAACAACCGACAAAACGACAGAACCCTCAAATTACAAAGCCTACAGCCCGTAAAAGTCGGGACCCACAAATCGAACAAACCCCAGAAGTCGCACTTACTCAAAATGCAACTTCACAAAGCATCAAAGTCAATTTAATCAACCTTATAAAAGGAGCCACAACCTTGGCCACCGACATAATGGGGGGGGGGGGTAAATGAACATGGCTGAAGCTATTAGCGCAACTGCCGAAATTATAAATAACATCCCATCATTTGCTATTGAGAATGCCTACGTTTAATAACAACATTCTAAAAATCGTTTTTAGGAACTCACAGAGTATTGTAAATAAAAGACTTCAATTAGCCACCTACATTTACCAAAACAATATCACCATCTGCATGCTTAGAGAAACCCTGCTACGCGAATTTACAAAATTTAAAATCCGCGGCTATAAAATTTATAGAAATAATATTAACAGAGGAATAGCTATTTCAATTGAAGAAAATATCCAACAGCACGAATTAATCATTCCTGAACTAAAAACACTCGAAGCAACTGCTGTACAAATAAAAATGCCATTATCTCGCTCTACCAGTCTCCCTTTCGAGAATTTGTAAAAAATGATTACAATAAAATATTCAAACTTGCTCCCTCGGTAATTGCTGCAGGTGACTTAAACGCCAAACATTTAGCCTGGAACAGCAGAATAACCAGCAGAATCGGAAAACAATTAATTGAATTCATAAATGACAGGAATCTCTCAGTTTCAGCACCCGAATGTCATACCTTTTTCCACCACAATAAAAAACATAAATCTGACCTTATCGACTTTGCCATTTCCAAAAATAATTTTTTCAACCACGACACTTTCACTATATATGAGCTTTACTCAGACCACCGACCAGTTCTCGTAAGCATTTACACTAATTGTGAAAAGTCTCCGGTCACACCTCGCTATTACTACGCAAAATCGAACTGGCAAACATTCGACTCCACTCTTAAAACTCAAGTTAATGTTGAACCCACACTAACAAACTCCACTCACATCGATGAAGCCATAACAAATCTCACCTCTAGCATAAAAAATGCAATTCACTCTTCGGTCCCTCTGTCTACCGTTAACAAATACGATTCACCTCTCAGTCTCGAGATTGAAGACCTTATCGATACCCGTAATAAACTCTGTCAAACCCATCGAAAAACTAAAAGCTGCATTCTCAAAAACACAAACAATCACTTACGTAAAACAATAGCAACTAAAGTTTAGGAGCACAGATGTAAACATTGGAACACAGAAGTCGGCAAACTTCAAATTAAAGATAACTCTATATATCGTATCACTAAAGCCTTAACGAAGCCGCGATCAAATATTTCACCCCTTAAAAAATCCGATCAAACTTTTGCGCTCTCTCCTACTGACAAAGCAAATCTTTTATCAGCAAGTTATGAAAGAAATTTCGCTCCACACAAAAACCCATCTGACCCACAACACGTCTCTGAATGCGAAAAAATTGTTTCCGAATTTCTCTAAATCCCAAGCACTGATAATATCAAAAAAATAACGCATAAAGACTTAAACAAGCACATTAAATATACTAAAAAAAAACAAAGCTGCCGGCCCTGATTCAATTTCAAACTTAGTCATCAAAAAGCTTCCTATCTCAAACCTAACACTACATGCTATTATCTTCAATTCCTGTATACAACTAAGCTACTTTCCTGAATCTTGGAAAATAACTCAGATTTTAGTTTTTTAGGAAGAAGGCAAGGATCCACATCATCCGACCAGATACAGACCCATTAGTCTATTTAATACAATGAGCAAAATTTTTGAAAAAATAATACTCACTCGCGTGAATTATCACCTCGAGGAAAACAGCATCCTTAAACCGCATCAATACGGTTTCAGAAAAGGTCACTCTACACAGCATATGATGCTCAAGCTCGCCCAAGCAATTAGCTTAAATTTTAATTGAAGAAAACATACTGGAGCTATTTTCCTTGAAGCTGAAAAAGCTTTTGATAGGGTCTGGCATGTTGGACTGCTTAGAAAGCTAATAAATTACAACTTTCCAATAGGGTTTATCTATTTCATACATTCTCATCTTTCCAACAGAAAATTCTCAGTCAAAATAGGCCAGACACTTAAAAAAGAGAAACCCATCCAAACGGGTGGTCCCTAAGGGAGCATTTTAGGACGAGTATTTTTCATTATCTACGTAAAAGACATCCCTGAGGTCCCTGAAGTTTCAATCGGATCATATGCGGATGACACCGCGTTATTCACATCATCCTGGTCAGTTCCAAAAATCTTAAAATTGCTTTAAAGAGCTCTTGAAGTCATTGAATTATGGGTTAAACTCTGGAAAATAAAAATAAACGCAGCATAATCTAAATCAATTCTTTTCTCAGTCAGAAGAACAGCTAAAATATTTCCACCTAAAATGTTTCATAAAAATAGAATGGAAAGCCTACGTAAATACCTCGGGGGTAAACTACACAAGCGTCTTGACTGGAAGCAACATATCCAGGAAACTAAAGTGAAATCTCTCGGAGTTATCTGTCAATTAAATCCTATTATTAACAGACATTCTAGCCTAAAACCTGAATATGGAATCCTAATTTACAAAGTGTTTATCCGATCAATCATAACTTATGCATGTACAATTTGGGTGGGGGGGGGGGTGCGACGAAAAGCAATATTAATCAAATTCAGATCATACAAAATAAATTCCTCAGACGTATCACAAGAATCCCTAAATGTACTCACAACTCTGTCCTTCACAGAGAATTTCAATTACCTCACATCTCAGAGTATATTAAGGAAACCGCCACTAAATTTTATGAATCTGCATCATTATCACCTTTTGAACATATTTCCTCTTCAGAGAAATATAATTTTGATCCACTCTCCGCATACATGCGATGCCAAAAAACTTTCTTATCAAATGAGTCAACCAGAACTTTCATTTTTGACCCCTCTACCCCTTTCCCACTCTTCTTCTCTACTTTACTTTTCTTTCATAAAATAAATTATCAGATTTCGTGGTTTTTTCCGGCTTGCGGGCTTTTTGTATATATAATAAACGTCACTTTAAATTATCATGAATTGTAAGTGCGCGTCACCCGTCTACTCCCGTGCGTTGGATCTCACAAGAGGAGGCACTGGTTGGGGCCCCCTCTTTCCCACCCCTTTTTCTTCTCTTCGCATCGAGTACCTAGTCCATAGCCGAACACACCAAGTACAGGACCTCATCGTACTAACATTTTCCGTTATTCTTCCGCACAACGATAGGATTGTTCATCTTCCGATGTCGGAAAGATCTTTCAAACGCAGAAGGAATACGATACGCCTCGGACTGCTTAATCCGTTCTATCGCCTCGCTTCTTAATGCATCTTCAAGGATTAAAAATAAAAGCAATTTTCTCTACACCCTCATGTTCCCAATCGCCTCCCCTATTTATACTCCGGTATCTAATATTTTCATTTTTTTCTTTATGGTAACATAACAAATAGAAACGACGGCCTTTTTTAACGTAGGAATGCCTCCTTCTTTGTTTTTTTTTTTATAAACTGACCCGTTGATTTCAGTACACCTAACCGACACACACACACACTAACACCATAGAAGACATCGCTTCTTATCGGGGACCCATTGGTTGCCTTACGGCGACCCTAGGTTGCTGGTCGAAGGGCATACTTCTACACACCAACATAACAAGCATGACCACTCGTCGAGGACCTATTGTTTCCCATAAGGTGACCCTAGGGTCCTGTTTGGAGGCGCACACTTCAGCACGCCAATATAACAGAAGATATCGCTCCTTATCTGGGGCCGCGGGGACCTTTGGAGTGTTGATTGGGAGCCAAGCTATGATTTGCTCTCCAGCTCGTCTTTGCATTCCTTTTCAGATCATCCAGCAAACCAAAGCTTTTAAACGAAGCATAAGAGCATCGATAATTAAGAAAGGAACCTTAATTACCTCCCCAGAAATTTTATGTTGTTCTAAACCTTGTCCTTTCATCCCCTGATCTAAAATTGCAATCAAAAGTGGGGTTGAACCTTAAAATTCATTTAGCGACTACACATTAACATGTAAACCTGTATGATTGTTAAATAACCATTAATTTTCAGGTTTTGTTAATACAAAATGTATTAATAATATAGAACTAATCAATTTGATATTTGGATTATTGAAATCTTTGTGTAAGTACAAGAAAAATAAAGAAGTGTACCTAATTTGTTAACTTTTTTTTGAAACCATTTGGTTTCGCTGATCTGTATCCGTGACCCACATAATTCTCAATCGTAACGACAAATTGAAATATGAATATTATCCAGTAAAATAGGAGATCTTTATTACATAGAGCGCTACGAAAGTTTTGCAATACAGACAAACCTTTTGTAGTTTTTCTAAGTACTTTCCACTTAAGTGAATATACTTTTCGATACGTCAACACCAGTCATCGAACCAACCCTACCACTTTTCTTCTGGAAGATCTGTACACGCTTGGTCCCAAGCCGTCAAAAGGTCAGTTTCGTTAGTAAATCGAGGCTCTTTTAGTTGTTTTTTTGCTTCCGCAAAAACAAAACAAAAGTCACAGGGAGCAAGGTCTGGACTGTAAGAAGGGTGATCTAAAATAGTCAGTCCAGATTTGACCAAAAAATCTACAGTAACCTTCGCTCTTTGAGCCAGTGTATTGTCGAGGTGGAATAGCCAAGTGCTGAGTCAAGATTTCGATCAGATCTTGTTTTATGATTTTGTTCGAACGTCGCAATAATACAGCCAGGTTTTTTCGCCTGTTATAATACTATTTACATCCCGAGAAGATCCCGATTCAAATCTTTCTATCATTTTTTGGCACCACCTTACTCTCGCTGCCATTTGCTCCACGCTCAAAGTATGTGGTACCCATAGAGTACAAACCTTCCTAACATGAAAAATGTTCATGCAGAAATCGATGGACTGTTGTTGCACTCATGTGTAACATTTGCTCTATCTGCCGGTACGTGAATATTCTATTATCATTAAGTACATTATTCACAGACGCAATGTCTTCCGATGTCACCACTTCCGGCGGTCGACCTGAGCGCGAGTCATCAGCGGAACCGAAATTTCCCCTTTTGAACTGATTATACCATCGGAAAATTGTGGTGCGATGCGGACAATCCTTACCCAATACCGGAGACATTTCCTCAAAACTTTGGTCTAATCTTAAACGGCGAGAAAAGTTGTATCGAATTATCGCGACTTCATATTATAATTCCACGACTCCATATCTCAATCGTTCCGGGCTGCGTGCTTAGACTGTACTAGGACCTGAGATAACAGGTTTCCTCTTTCTATCTAATTTTTGACGCTCTTTCTAATGACACAAGGATCATCTCTCTTCTTCCAATTGGTTTCGCGTATTGCAACACTTTCGTAGCGCCCTACCCATAGGAGATTTACAAATTATAATATATTTAAGAACCAATGTATAGAAAAATTCTTGAAAAAATGTGGAAAAATTTCATAGAAATTCGATTCGAGGTATCCATCGTTTGTGAACTACTTCAATATAAGACCTATAGACCACAGTTCTATAATCCATCCTATTAAAAAATTGTTATTTCACATTTTATTGCAACTTGTGTGATTTTTCTAAGAACTCAATTTTTTATTTTCTTTCTGATTTTTTCACGATTAATAGAAAATTTATTCGTCCTTTCTAAAAGTTAGAAATAAAGAATTTTTTATCCTTGTTTGGTGAACAACTTTTGAAAATGAATTTTTTTTCTTTTCGTGCGTTGCTTTTCCCAAAAATTTAGTTTTTTTATATTGAATGTCTTTATTTACAAATAAAATAAAAACTACGCGTCCGATAAAAGAATGACCAATAAAAAATTTGTTAAATCTTTTTCGACTGCATAATTTTGGTAAAATCATCATTTGTCGTATTTTACATATTTCCATAGCGAAATGAAATATTTGTTTTTTTATTATTTTCTACAATGGAAAAATTTTAATTTTCGATATCTTAAGAAAATTTTTTAAGTTTTTATGATAATTTTGTAGGGCATTCAAAAATCAACATTTTTCTTCTGAATTTTTTCTTTTCTTGCGTTATTTGCCTTAATATTTTCCTTTTCGTTTTTCTTTATTTTGTGTTATAACTTATTAAAAAAAGGTTTCCCATTTTAATTATAGACATAAGAGTGTTTCTCTAAATAAAAAACAGAAGACGAACATGATTGTCGCTTTCGTTTTCCAAGTCTTGAACCTTTTTAAAATGGTATTACAAATTGATAACGTAGACGTACTGTAAATATTCAAACCAAAGCAGAAACTGTTGTTAAATGAAGTGAAAATTATTTCGTCAAATTTGTATGTTTAACAAAAATTTAGTTCGAATTCCGGACTGGTCCCAATAAGACGATTGGCACGATGATAAAATGATCTTATCAGTATATGTATAGAAAATTATTATCATAATACTTCCTATAACATAAGGTCAAATAATTCAAATCAGTTACAGGGATCATTTAACTAAAGTAAACAAATATATTTAGTGAGTATATACAAAAGCACGAGGTTATTGCGTAACATGAATGTTTCTTCTTGTTGACTCTTAAATTTATCTGATTGAATTAATTCTTCTTGAGAAATAATTTCTAAACAGAAACGGGAAAGAAATTATGATATTAAAATTCTGTTAAATTGCAAAATTTGAATTCCCGGAATTAAACGACTAAATTTGTAACAGCACCCATGAAAATGTCTTTATTAAACATATTTAAAAAACATAATAAATATCAGATTCATAATCTCACGTAAACATGTACAAAAATTGGATGCTAAAAATAAGGAATTTTTACCCAAATAATTTTTTTATTTCCTCAATATCTTTAAAATCTGTTGAAATTCAATTTAATTTCATATGAAATGCTATTGAAACCTATTGAAGTCTTACGATGAATTTAGAAGTACAATGAAAACAAAAAACTCCACTTTTTACTGAATTTTCTGGCGAGTATAGAATATTTACATGAGGCGTTATTCAAATGTCACAGAAACATTCTCAAAAAAATTTATGCATCTTGTGTCAAATAATTTAAGGACTAAATAAATTTAGACAAATTTTATATAGTTTTGGGTCAACTCAGAAACGCAAGATTATGGTTAAAGCCTCTTTTAAAATTAAAACAAAATCATGCAAAAATGCGAATTTTCAACAAATTGCACGATTTCTTAACCAACACAACTAATTTACAAGTTAAAAAGAGAAATTTTCAACTAGACAGATGAATTTTCAACCAATAAGATTGAATTTCATTTAAACCAGCAAGATTACATTTTTTCCAGAAAGGATTATTGTTTAACAAAATACATGAATTTTCCATCAAATTTTGAATTTTTAAAGAAATTTTAAAACTCGTTAAGTTTGAGGACAAAAAAATATATTTTCAACTAAAAAGGTGAATTATTAGTCACAGGAGAAATGTTTTTGAGTCGCTATTCACTCTTGTATTTCTATGCATGAATTCTTTTTTCCTCTGTTTTAAAGAAGTTTCCCGTTCTTCTCGTTTTCCGCGTGAATGTGAATTGTATGAATAGAACCCAATAAGAAAATTCAATTACACAGGCCAACATGGTTTTGTTGTTGGAAAGTGGAGGGTTATTTCCGAAGTGATTTTTTACGTAGAATATGAATCCGGCGTCAGAATTGCCCCATCACGTCAAAATTATTTGAAAATTATTCTTTTAGGTAAAAAAATCATATCTATCTTGAATGAGAAACTTTCTCTTCAAACATTTATTTCGTCTAGGACTCATGATTTTAGTTGAAAATTAATTTTTCTTGATTAAAGAACCAACTAATTAGTTTAAGGGGACAAGGTACTTCAAAGTTAAAAAAATCGATTTTTCGCAGAACTTTTTTTTCAATTTTTATTTATACGAGTACATGTATTATAGCATTTTATGGAAACATACTTTAACTTCTCGTAATAAAATTTTTATGTGAAAATATAAAAAATTTATCAAGTTACAGTCATTCTCCGGAGAGTCCAAGAAAAAAACGCAGCCCCTAATGCCACAGCACTGGATTATCTTAAATCGAAAAGTTGAACCGCATTTTTAAATAAACAGTTTTAGAACAGTTTTAAGCAATCGTAAAATTGAAAATAATCATTTTTTCCGGTAAAAAAATGCTCGTTCCTCGTCTACTAAAAATAAATAAATAAAGATAATGAAAAAAACGTTCGTTCAATCCTCGTGGAATGATATCTAAAATAACTGGTTAAAATTTGATAACGATCGGATAAACCGTTTTTGAGAAATCGCTGGCCCCGTTTAAGTTTTAAAGCTAGGAAACGAGTAAAAAAAATACTTTCGAAATGTTATACCTCTGAAATAATATACTTTCAGAAAATTTAACATACAAAATTCGATTTTTTTTTTGCCTCCAAGTTACCCCATCCCCTTAGAGCTAAAATATGTGTTGAAAATTGACTTTTTGTTAAGAACTTACATTTTTGAATAAAAATTCAACTAGGCGGATTAAATAAAAACGATTATTTCATTAAGATTTAACTATTTGTTAGAAAATCAACCTATTTTGATGAAAAATCGTATTTTCTGTTTGGAAACTTAACTATTTTTTAGACCATTTGTCTTTATTTTTTGAAATTTTTTTTAATGTATTTGTTTAAAGATTTTAACTTTGTGGTAGAATATTAATCTTTATATTTAAAAATTTTATTATTTTGATAAAAATTGATTGAAAGTTGAAAACGGAACTATTTTGTTTAAAATTCACCTTTCCTGATTATAATCACATTCTTTATTGTGGAGTCTTAACAGCTTTGTTTATTTGCTAAAAAAAATGTTTTAATTTAATAACTGCTCTCAACGTCTTTTTGAAATTATGCTATTGCACGTACGCTCGCTTACACACGTGATCAAAGCTATGAAAAATCGCACCCGCTGGGGATTCGAACCATACCTAAACAACCTAAAACCTAAGCCTATGCCGGAAACTCTAGTTAATTAAGCTAATTTATCGCTTGGATTCTGTTAACAAAATCTCAGCCAACATTTCACGCAGAAAAGCCAGGGTTAAGAGAGGAATACTTTTTTCAATATTTTCGTATCAGACATTTTACATGAATAGGTGGATTTAAAAATGTTCCACAGAAATATTTTAATTTTATTTTTCAGCTTAAAAAAAAGAATCGAATGATTATATTTCTACAAATCTTCTTTATTAAAAACTAAAATTTTTTATTAAAAAATAGTGTAATAAGTTGCAAACACAGGTAAGTGTAGCAAACGCTGTTTATGTAAATATTTTCGAATTTTATTCCTGGAACAATATTTGAAGAGTTGCAGTATACAGAATTAGGTATCTATTAAACAAAAATAAAATTTGTTAAGACAGCGAAGCAACATTACGTAAAATCGAAGTCAGTCTACAAAGATAAAAACAATAGTTACTTCCGAGCTTATGTGTTTTTGAATTGAGGCCCAAAATGTTTGATTAAAGAAAATTCTCCAGTTCCGAAAAATAAAATGTGGAAGTTTACAATTTCAAAGGGATTCAAATTTTGTGAGTTTTGAAAATTATTTTCAAGTAGTGACTGCAAGTTTATTCTTCAAATTTAAAACATAATAAAAACTTTTCAATTCGACCGAAACGACCAGGCCACTTTGAAATGTTATGCCATTCTAAAATGTAAAAATGTAATAGCTGATTTCTCTATTGCTACAGATGATATTTCGACTAGTATACTTTCAGATTACAGGTTCACACTGCATTCAATACTGTGAAAACTGCTCATTTCACAGTGGATAAGCTTTATATCTCAGCTTTACTGTTGGAAATTGTACATCTTACAGTGTACTTTTTTCGTGGAACTAAAAAGGAACCCAAAATCGAAAAATTAGCTTATAGTGGTTCATGGACGATTACAATAATATTGAAAATTGTTCATGATTTGCGTATATTTAATTGAGTAAATGGTAAAAATAACATTGAATTATGCAGACCATTTATTTTTTAATTTTACAGTTTTAGTTCAAATTCAAATTAATTAAAATAAGATAAGAATCGTGAAAGTGGATTTTCATAGAGTAGGACTGAGGTCTTGATTACAAAACAGTTTAACCTACATTAGGATTTTAATTCTTCGTCCATAAAGCCTGAAATTCTTAACGGATATTGACATTTGTGCGAGAAATTATCTGAATTAAATTTCTGAAAGAAAATTGGAGGAAGATTTTATAAATTAAAAAGATAAAATAATTTATTTGAAAGATTATGTTATGCACAAAATAATATGTTTTTTAGTGTTAGAATTAAAAAAAACCTCGGCAAAGATGAGATTCGATAAAAAAATGTATTTGTCTGGAATATTTATTCAAGCTACGAGCTTCGACTGCTTGAAACATCTGTTTAAATATTTAAGATGAGTTACGATAATACTAATTACGCCATATAATAGAAAACAATTAAGCAGAAACTATATGTTATATAATTTGGCCAAGAGTCAGTTACTACACATATTAATTTTTTTATTTTATATCAATAAAAGTACGCATTACGCAGAGGCCAATCAGCGATCTACCCGTGCCGGAGAATTTTTCAAGAATGAGATAAAGGGTAGTATATATACTCGTCAAAAATATTCAAGAACTAACCAGTTACAGTCTGAGAAATTCTTAAAAGTTCTTTTGGCAGTGTCTAGATCACGATGAAAATTTATGTCTTTACCCTGCTCTCCACGTTGGTGGTGTTTCTTCACTCTGTTCGTAAGTTGAACATGACAAAATACAAAATCAATCATGTATTAAAGCAGCTTCATTATTAATTTAGAGAATTAAGGTTTATATTAACAGTTATAAAATAATCTTTTTATAACCCATTTTAATTGCAACATCTTCAGTTTATTGGTACAAATCTTAATTATTAGTACAGTCGCCAATTGAGACTCCGGATTCTATAACCACGCATAAAATTTGCCTGGCCGCTTCAGGCCGCTCGAGTTGGCCCCTGATGGCTTGAAAATCAGTTTTCGAAAATTCAACTTTTTAAGATATCACTTCATAGGAAATTTCATGGCGCATCTTTTTTCTCTCGACAAAAAAGTTGTATCTTTCACTGTTTCTGTAAAAAATCAAAAAACTTAATTTTTCAGATAAGAAAATTTACTAAATATTTTCACTTCAACTCGCTCCGAAAGACAAAGTCTCCGAAAATAGCTCCGAAATTAGCACTGATCGAGCGCGTGAGAGGTGATAATTAATTATCACCTCTCACGCGCTCGATCAGTGCTATTTGAATGATTCTATTTTGTTAACGAATCACTCAATTAAG
>NC_046659.1:156616764-156646834 GCF_010883055.1 Belonocnema kinseyi
TTTTTTACAGAAACAGTGAAAGATACAACTTTTTTGTCGAGAGAAAAAACATGCGCCATGAAATTTCCTATGAAGTGATATCTTAAAAAGTTGAATTTTCGACAACTGATTTTCAAGCCATCAGGGGCCAACTCGAGCGGCCTGAAGCGGCCAGGCAAATTTTATGCGTGGTTATAGAATCCGGAGTCTCAATTTCACTTATGTATGCATTAGGAGGTGCCCGAGATACCTTCCGTTCAAAAGTTCAAAAGCGTTTCATAATCAGGAATATCTTCATTATTATTTTTAAATCCTGATTAGTTTTTGCAAAAGTTCATCATTTTTGCTTCTTTCACTTTTTTTCGTACAGGTTTGCCTCAGAATCTACTGCTCAGAAAAATTTTTAACTTTAAAATTATCCGCATCGAGATTACATCATTTTATCTACCCTAATCCTCTTGTATTGTGCACGGAAAATAACCACAAAGGGTCCAACTAGCAGTTTTATGTGAAGCCATGATAAAGATAGTTTTTTTTAAGTATTTTTCAGAGTAATATTATTTTAGGATATTGGAAAATTATGTAAGCAATTTTAATTGGTTTCGATGAATGGTGGGGAAAATTCTAGACTTTTCGAATCTCATACACTATATCGCTTCTTAATCAGCATTATACTGTCTTAAAGAAATCGGTCTGAAAAATAACTATTCCTAATGTAACTGAAAAAATTATTTAAAAAAATTATTGTTTAAAATTGCAGGGTTCACTCATTATTATCTGTATAATATTAATATCAATATTTTGGCAAATATATATACCTATAATAGTAATAGTAATAAACAAAAAATACGAAAAAATGTCTTGAATAGAAATTATAGCTTTTGAAAAATGCTACAAAATTTCTTCTAACAATTTTTGAATAGGACTCATTATTTTTTTTTTTTTATTTATCGAAAGTCGTACGCAAAAAATCGGAAATAAAAATTTTGAACCAACCAGCGAAGTCAAATATGAGGAAAGGTTTTTGAAGATTTTCAGCGTTTAAAAATTTCTATAAAACTTTTTGGCACTATTCTTGAACAGAATACCTAGAGAGTTTTGAGCAACTTAATCATAAGCTATATTTGATTAAGTAGAAAATTTTGAATTTAGCATATAAATACGATGAGAATGTGTCAGATTTTTTATCTTGTTTAAAGAAAAAACGATCAAAGAAGGCATCTTTTTTCGACTATTAACTTTGGAGTCTGTTGAGAAACTTCGTTAACGAAAGACCCATCTGTCTCTTTTTACAGTATCATCATCATCCAATCCACCGTCATCCAGGCCATCCAGTCCACCAGCGCTAGGTAATTTAAAGAATAAAATAAAATATAAAATTAAATAATAGATATACAATATTAATACTTTTATAATAAATTCAGTATTTTAGCAAAAGTACGTGAGTAACATTGAGAATTAAGTTTCAGAATTTAAAGAATTATTCATTTGAAAATGACAGGGGAGTTCCCTTCTGAGCAAATTAAAAGGTTTTAGATTCGTTATGTAATTTCAAAAAAGAAACTACTGAAGCAGACATCTTTATTTCGACATCAACTTTAGGGTTCTTTGAAAAATTTTGTTAATAAAAAATCCCTATGTTTCTTTTTACAGAATCATCATTATCCAATCTGTCAATATCAAAGGCTACTGGACAAGGTAATTTGAAAACTAAAATACGATCTGAAAGAAATTTTATATTTACTGGATTATATCTATAATATAAAATGAACGATGTTCGCAAAGATATATGCCTAGTATTATTCATAACTTTTAAATTCGAAGGAAATATTTATTATAGGTATCACAAACATGTAAGATTTTCGGAAAATTAAAAGATGTATATTTCTTTATCTTCTTTGAAAAGAAACGATTAACGAGAAGGCATCCTTACTTTGATCATTAACTTTGGGGTTTGCTAAAGCTCTTCGATAACAAAATATCGCTATATTCCTATTTACAGAACCATCATCATCATCCCATCCACCATCATCACGGCTACCCAGTCCACCAGCACTAGGTAATTTAAATACTAAAATAGAATATTATTATATTATTATATTATTAAATTATTATTACAATATTGAAAAACATTTCTGTGGCGAAATGTTGTCACAGGCTTATACTGCCCAATATGTCGAAGGCATTTTTGGTTAGAGTCGGTTTTTATTTGATCATTTTGCACGGGGCTGTCCCGTTATATATCATCAGTCACGGACGCATTTTTATAATGCAATCAAGTGATCTGATGTGAGTAGTCTGCCCAGACATATTGGACAAAGTCTGGTTTTTACCCCATCATTGACGGACTGGGTTGCAGTCAAGTACACGATGGGGGGACCTACAGCTTAAGGTGGGTTCCGAACCACCAGAACCTCGGTAAAGGTACATTGAAAAATTTCTAGAGGTACCGGCTCAGGGATCGAACCCCGGACCTCTGAGGTGAAGTTCGAGTGTCTAACCAACTGAGCCACCCAGGCTCTTACAATATTATTATCATTATTATTATTATTATTTTTATTATTATTATTAACATTAGATTAAATTCGCTATTTTAGCAAACCTGTATTGTAATATTAATAATTATTAATTTTCAGAATTCAAATAATGACTATTATTCTAAGAAAAAGCGATCAAAGTGGGCATATTTATTTTGAACGTTAGGTTTTAAGTTCATAGAAAAACTTTGTTAACCAAAAATCACTATATTTCTTTTTACAGAATCATCATCAGCATCCAATCCACAATCTCAAAGGCCACTTACTCTATCCAGACTAGGTGATTTTAATACTTAATTACATTCTAAAACCTATTTTATATTAAATATATATGAATTTCATTAGTATTTATATATTTATCAAATGAATGAGAAAAACTTTGATAAATTAATGAATATATTAATTGCTTTTGCAATTCGGTTTCCGCACACATTATTTGGCTAAATATACCATTCAACATGCACAATTTAAAATTAGAACGCATTTTTTGTGTGATTGCGGAAATATTACAACCTGAAATATACGCATTCATTTGGTTCAATATTAAATTACTTTGTTCAAAGTTCGACAATTTTGCTAAGCAAAATTGTTATTAAAACTACAACTGTTTTGTATCAATGTTGTATTTCCGGCACAAAAATTTAACAATTCGTTGGACTATTTCATTTTCTGTTGGGTTGAAAATTTAAATGTTTAGTTGAAAATAAATTTTTTTGAGTTGTGGATCCAGTATTTTGTAGAATATTAGTTTTTGTTAGTCAAATCCAAATGTTTTTTTAATTTGAAAATAGAAATGATTTTTTTAAATTGCATATTTAACTATTTCCTAAACATTTAACTGATTTTTTTAAGCTGACTATTTTGTTGTTGAAAAATCAGATTTCGGGATTGTAACTTCAACTCTTTGATAAGAAAATCAATCGTTAGATTAAATGAGGGTTTTGGATAAATGACGATTTTTTCGTGTATACAAATTTAGTTAAGTTTTTCCAAAACCTATTATCATATCCATTGTTTAAACTATTGGGGTGAAATTTAATGTAATTTGTTGAAAAATTGTCTTGTTGGTAGAGAAATTACCTTTTTAGTTCAAAATTCAGTTATTTAATTGAAAATTGACGTCATCTCGTAAATTTTCTTAAAATACTTCAAAACCTTCAAATCCCTGGAAATCTGTGAAAAGGTTCAGATTCTCTTAAAATCCCTTGAAAATTTATGAAACACGTAAAATATAATAGAAATATAATAAATGCAAAAGTTTATATCTTTTGAAAGCCCTTAAATACAATTTAAATTATTCTTATGAATTAAAGTTGTCTGAAAAAAATTAAAGTCCTTTAAATTCCTTGGGGAAAGTTTATATTACGTAACATTAAAAAAGGGAGGGGATTCTTGTTTAATTTTGTATGTCAAAATTTCGAAATAAATAATTTCACTACATCATAAAATTTATTTCTACATGTTTTGAAGATCTCAAAATTTGTGGAAACATAATATGGAAAACTAAGAAAATTCTTTTAATTTTTTAGGATATGAAAAAAAGTTAAGTAAACTCAATCTTGCAGGCCGTCAAAAAATTAAAATATTGTTCTTAAAATTCGTGGAAAAATTGCAAATTATTTTTTTCTTAATGAATTCTAAGACAAAATTTAAAAAGATCACAAATCATTGTAAATTATTTCCTAAGATTTTGAGAAAGAGTGTAAAAAGAATGTGAACGATTTGAAGACAATTTTTTTAATTTTGCAAAAATAAATTTTTTTAAATAAAAACTTCAATAAGTGGAAAGTATTAGAAGATGTAAACATTTTGAAGAAATTCAAAAAAATATTTTTTTTAATTTATGGGAAAATTTTTCTTGACTAACTGTTTTATAAAATGAACTTAGCAGTAAATTTAAAAAGATTTCAAAAGGCTTCCTTAAACTTCAAAAAAAGGTAGAAGATTTAAAGCTAGCTGTTTCAATTTGGGAAGATTACAAATTTTAAAGAAATAAAATAAATTTAAAAAATGTTTAGAAAATGTAAAGAGATTCAGAAAGAAGTTCAAAACTGTAAAAGATTTTTAAAATTCTAGATTTTTCAAAAAGATTTCAAACCAAACGCTTAGAAACGTTAAAAGAATTTTTTAAATGTTTTAAGTGCAGAAACAAATTTTCTTCCATTTCTTGGAAACATTTTTCAGATTTGAAGGCAACTTTTTTACATTTTGAAAGATTTTTCAAATTCTCAAGAAAAATGTAAATCAGTTAAAAATATGTCTAAAAATTTAGGAGGTTTTAAATGATTAGAATTTTAACTATATTTTTGTAACTTAATCAGGTTTATCAGGTCTACTAGGAGAGCCAATTGAGCTGCGGGCAGGCGATATAATCTGGCGTGGTAAACCTTTCGTTGGACGATATTGTAAACTTGGGCAGAATGTTGTGTTTTTTAAAATAAATTGGAGAAATGGCAATTATGGTAACTAAAAAATTCTCATATTTCTAATATATTCCATTAGATAAATGCTAAAATATTACTAATTTATAAGTCAGCTACTTAATTACTTGTTTAATACAAAATTTTCATTATTTCAGTAAAAAATAATGGTCAAAGATTGATAATAAGAATGGAAGATCTTAAGAATGGTGATATACTGATTCGCAATAAATGGGCTTTCGGATTTTACATGCAGAAAGCGTTTTATGAGGCACCTGCAAATAACCAGAGACAACTGCTTTACTTCTGAAACTGTGATCCAGAATTAGTGCAATGCTGCGACCCTTATGACGACCATGAAACTGTACAACCCTATTTGGAGCATTTACATCGGTACCTTTTAACGTAAGATTATCTGTACAATTGTTAGCCCCCACAAAAATGATTGACTTTTTCTTCAAAATATACTTTATAAAAAATATTTTTAAATAAAATTACTAATAAATAGTGCAAGATTATTATTAGTGTACCGTGCACTATTTATTATTAGTTTTATTTGCGTGTATTTCGCAATAAATTTACAATAAAAAGTTAGCTAATAATTTTTGAAGGGGGCAATCATTGCACCGGTTATCCTATAAGAGCTTTTTTCTTAAGAAAGTGCCGTTTTTGGATAAATTGACCATACTCAATACATAAAAACCAAAAATCGTTAGTTTCAATTATTAATATTTGAAACGTAATAGTAAATAATAGCTATAAATTCCCAAGTTTTGTTCATAAAAAATGTATCAATAATATAGAAGTAATCAATTTGATATATCAATTTGTATGAAATTTAAAAAAAGTAAGACCTAACGTTTAAATTTTCATTGTTCCATTCTCATCATTATAGTTTTGTGTGAAAATGACGTGAAAAACAAGAATGTCATATCATAGAAGAGTTTTGCAGTTTTCATTGCAAACGTAAAATCCTATCGTTATGATGGATTCAAAATTCAAGTAAATTAAATTTCTTTAAACATAAGCATTTCAGTAAATTCTTAATACTCTCTAAATCTGAATTAATAAAAGTGGAGTAGTTAGGCTTATGTTACCAAGTTACTTATGAGGGATATTCTGCTAATCTATTTAGAAGTAATAACTTACTTGTTAAATTATTAGCAATAAATTGCTACCAAAACATAATTCTTTTTTTTTGTTAATACTTTCTGCTAATTTTATATTTTTATTTACAATAAACAATTGTTTTCTCAATTCATATTCTAAATTTATATCGTTATATTAATAATAATTTATTGAGAATCAGGGTGGTCGAAAATGGGGACTTTTAAATAAATGCAAACGATCTCACCAAATCGCTTTTTAATCCAAAAAAAGTAAACCCGTATTTTTTTTTAAATTTTGATTTTTAATGGTGCCTGTTAGGACTTCAAATTTGCTTGAGAAAAAGTCACTTTTTGGGATTTTTTAAATTATTGTCCAGCGTTAGGGGAAAGTTGTCATTGAAGTAATAAGACTTGTAGAGAACTTTCCAACGAAGAATTTGACTTATTATACATATGGGTTAGCCGCCCTGAATCCATTCCTGCGGTGCCCTAAAATCCCCACGGTGCTCTTAATATAGGTCTTCTGGAATGTTAAACAATTTTCTTTAGTTAATTTTCATTTTTTTAAATAAATTCAATTTGTTTAAATAATCTGTGTTTCTCGAAAATTCGTCTAAAATCTGTTTTTTGAGATCGGAATGGCAGTTTATTATCTCAAAAGGACTTTATTTATTTCTAAATTTCTTCTTATTGTATAAACAATTATTTATTTTTATCAATTTTCAACTTTTTTTGGAAATATGGTAGAAAAGTCAGCTTTTCTTGTAATAAACATATAGGTTTTAATTTCAAGGTATCTTGTCCACATTATCTAATATATCCTTAACTGTTTCAACAAATTCAATCATAACTATTATAACAATGACAAAAAATACAATTGTAAAATTTATTATTTGAAGAAAAAATATAAATCCTGAATTGACTGAAACAAATATTTAAAACAATTCAATTTGCTTGAATTATTTGCAATGTTGAAGATAAATAATAATTTTATTGTTTAAACAATGGAAATTATTTGAAAATATGAATAATTTCATTTAAAAATAACAGCTGACAAGTCCGATTTAAAAAAACGGAATCTTAGGCTAATAAAACAAAAAGTATATTGTTTAAACAATTAAGGATTTATCAGATAATGTAGAAAAGATACCTTGAAATTAAAATCTATAAGTTTATTACAAGAAAAGTTAACTCTTATCCCATAATTTGAAAAAAAAATTGAAAAATGATAATAATAATTCATTCTTTAAGCAATAGAAAGAAATTTTAAAATAAATTAAGTCTTCATGAGATAATGAACTGCCATTCCGATTTCAAAAAACAGATTTTAGTCGAATTCGAGAGGAAAACAGATTATTCAAACAAATAGAATTTATTTAAATAAATATAAATCAACTAAAAAAGATTTGCAAACATTCCAATAGACCTATAGTAATGGTTTCCGGAAAATAGGAGAACAAAATGCTTAAAAGAGTAAATTTCCTGAAGAATGTACATTTTTTTATTTAAGGGGAGTTTTCAAGGCAATTAAAAAAAATGCGCGTTCACTTTTTTTGGATTTCGAAATGATTTGGGGGGATCGTTTGCATCTAGCATCTAGAACATTCTTACAATGCATTGTTGGACAATCCCATTGAGAATGACAGTGCTAATTTTTATCGTTGTCGGGTAACCTTTTAATTTACAATTAAAATCTATAAAGGTATAAAAGTAATTTCCTAATTTTATTGAATAAGATACGCAATAATTAAGTAAATAAATAATATTTTTGAAAAAATGGAATAGTATTCTTTACCGAATTTTGAATATGCTCAATCCTTAAAATGTCTGCTTAAGCAACATAGTTTAATTATTTACTTTAGGGTTATTTAATTGAATATTGGATATAATTTTTACATTAAAAGTCTATTTATATTCAAAATATTCTTTTTCCAATTATAGAATTATATAAATTTTTATATGTTTCCTTTTATAAAATTAGTTTAAAAGATTAGCAATACTTTACATTTTCCAAAAATATAAAGTGAAAATTAATATTTCAAAGCTTCAATGAAAATAACTGTTTCTTTATTTGTATGTTGTAAACTGATAAAATAATCATTGACTGATTAATTTTTTGACAATATTATAAATTACACACAGGTTGAGTCTTAATTCTTTTTAATTATGAAACATGAATTGATTATTCGTTTAACGTGAACTTTACTTTTTACTTTTTAAAGAAAGTAACATGTTGGCAAACAAAAAATTTTGTAAATATTTTTCTTCTACGATCAAAGTGTGGACCCTACAATTATTAAATTTCTAAGATCTAAATATGTGAATTTATTTTTTTTTAACGAGAAGATCGCATTGCCTCCAGCATGATTGTGTAGCAATGACAAATTTATTGACATAGTAAGAAGGGGGAAAACGCTATTCCTACAGAATTGTATTCTACACAAACTATATTGTACACAAATATACTTTTCATATTTTTCCTACACAAAACTTTTTCTACACGAAATATTTCCTACCCATAATTTCATACTCTTATAGTTTTCCTACACAAAACTTTTTCTACAGGAAATAATTCATACATATAATTTAATACTTTTATAGTTTTCCTACACAAAACTTTTTCTACACAAAAATTTTCCTACACAAAACTTTTTCTACACGAAATATTTCATACACATAATTTAATACTTTTACAGTTTTCTTACACAAAACTTTTTCTACACAAAACTTTTCCTACACAACACTTTTTCTACGCGAAATATTTCATACACATAATTTAATACTTTTATAGTTTTCCTACACAAAACTTTTTCTACACAAAACTTTTTTTACACAAAACTTTTCCTTCGCAAAATTTAATATTGTTAAATACTTTTATGTATTTCCTACGCAGAATTTAATTCTGTTATAATTTTCCTAAAAGAAAATTTTTCTACACAACATTTTTCCTACACAAAATTCAATACTGTTATATTTTTCCTACACAACATTTTTTCTACACAGAACATCGTAAAAGCTCTAAAAGTAGACTTAGTTAGTACTTTTTTGTTAAACATTATTAAAGAATTTTATGTAGAATATATTTTGTGATGAAAAATGATGATAAATTATGTGTAGGAAATTTTCTGTGCTGACAAAATTTTGTGTAGGAAAAATTTTTGTAGAAAAAGTTTCGTGTAAGAAAAATACAACAATATTAGATTCTAAGTATGAAATATTTTGTGAAGAAAATATTTTGTGTAGGAAATATTTTGTGTAGAAAAAGTTTTGTGCAGGAAAAATATGATCAGCAAACTTGTGTACAATATATTTTGTGTAGAATAAAATTGTGTAGGAACGATTGTAACCCGTAAAAAGGCAATGTCATCGAGATTATAATTGACTTCGTCATATTATTTCTTCCAAAATTACATACTTTTAGGTCATTGCATCGAAATAGAAAAATTCAAATTATTATCACACTTGATCCACTTTATCTTATTTTTAACTTATGAACACGCAATTACCAATGTAATTAGTGAAATTTTTACTAATTTAGATTTCAAGAGATTGTAATTGACATACCCTTTTAAGAAAAAATATTACAGGAATTTCAGTGGAGGCTTATAATTATTTTCCTTTATTTGGATATGGGTCCAAGCGAAACGATTTCTGAGAAAAAGCTTTTTGTCCGGATTTCCCTCTTACATGGGGAAAAACGGGACTCTTTGTTAAATAAAAAATAAAATGTATTATAAACAGAATTAATTGAACAAACGAAAAAACGAGTAGTAATGTCACAAAAAATTGTTCTAACAAGATTTATTGTCAATTTTTTATACAAAAATTACAAAAATAAGACCTAAAAAAAGAACTAGACATAAATTCCGTCTCTGCCTTTAATGTCAAAGAAGCGAAAATGTGTAGGAATACAAAACCAAATAATTAAATTTTTATTTAAAAAATTCTTTGTCAGGAAAAGGCGATTTTTCAACACAGACCATGAATTTTCTACCAAAAATTACGAATTTTTAGAAAAATAGATAAATTTTTAAATAAATAGTTGAACTTTAAGCCAAGATGATATTTTTTTTCTAAAGAAGGAATTTTCAACTAAATAGTTTAAAAAATGGATCTAAAACTATTTTTCAGAAAATTTGAACTGAATAGTCGAATTCTTAATAAGAAAGAGAATCATTTTCAACTAAAAGTGGTTCAGTTAAATTTTCATTTCATAGAATTAGTTTTTTATACAAAAACAAGTTTTCTACAAAACAGTTTAAGACATATAAAATTTTCAAGTAATGTAAGGCGATTTGAAGGTTGTTCAAGAAATGTTCAATGTTTATAGGAATTCAAGCGATTTAATAAATTAAATTTTATTTTGAGGTATTTCTACAGATTCTAAAAATTCAAGCAGACAAAATTAATAATTATGGGACTACTAATTATTTTGAAGATTTTTAGGGATTTTAAAAACTTTAATATATATGAACGGATTTTAAGAGATTTCAAGATTGGAATGGATTTAAAAATATTTTCAACGGCGCCCCAAGATTTTAGGAGATTTTAAAAGCTTTGCCTAGATATTGAAATTAAATGTTAAGATTATTTAAAGATATTGAGAAAATTTAAGAATTTTTGCTGTGCAGAGTTTAATTTTTCATGATCGTTTTGTTTCATTTATATAAGATTATGAATGATTTAAAGTAAAATGTTCCCTTTATAGTTTCTCCAGTTTCAGAAATAATTTGTTTAATATTCGTATATTATTTAATTTTATTTCTATTCTTCTATAATTGTTTTCAGTTTTATGGTTTTCTATCATGAATTGCAATTTCAGAAATTAAAATTAGATTATAATATAATTCAAAATCCTATTGAACGCCCAATACTTAAATTGATGCATAGTATTCCTGAAAATAAAGCCAAGAATTCAAAGACAACATTTCCACAACCATAATTTAATGCTCCCAATGTAATAAAAAAATTCGATAAAAAAAATGTGTTTTCCATAAAAGGATTCTTTGGACAAAAATAAAAAAAAAAGAAAAATAATTATGTATCTTTAAAAACAAATTCATAATAAGTTTCAAATTCACAATATCATATGAATGTACACAAAAACATTAATGTTGAACTAATTAACTTTACAAATAAAAAATTCGTAAATTTCTTAAATACCTTTAAAATCTCTTGAACTTTAATCTTATTCCTTATACAAGGTTTTTGGAATTTCTTAAAATTTCTCAATGCCATTGTAAATACTTTTAAATCCATTACGATTTTAAAATTTTTTTAAATCTATTAAAATAATTGGAGGTCCTATAATTGAAAATGTTTTCTGCTTCAATTGTTAAAATCTGTAAAATGCCTTTAAATAAATTGTATTTTATTCTGTAAAGGATAAATCATTTGAAAGCTCTTGAATATCATTTGACTTACAATTACTTTTTAAAGTTATACTAAAAAGTCATTTGAACTCCTAGAAATTTCGAAAATATCTTTAAAGTCTTGGCAATTAAATAAAATATTTGAATCTCATAAAATTCCTTCAAATCTCGTGAAATATGTGAAATTGCTCAGAATTCGTTGAAAATCAATAAAATTTCGTTTATTTTACAAAATTCTCAAGTCTACCCTGAAATATTTTTAGATCACACGAAATTAGTTGACAACACTTTAAATTTTCGCGTTTCCCTTTAATTTTAAAAAGTGTAAAGCATAAAATTCTTAACTCTTTTCAAATTTCATGAAATATCTTTAAAATCCTCAAAATGTGTCGAATCCCTAATAATATCTTAAAGTTTCATTTCATTTAATTTATTTTCTGAAGTTCACTAGAAATAACTTGAAAGCTTTGGAATTCCTGAGAAATGCTCTTAAATCTCTATAAACTAATTCTGTATTTTTATTACTGTTGCAAAATAGAATTGTTACATTCTTATCTTAAAAAATTCAATTCTAACAAAAAAAGCAAATTTTCGAAAGTCAGTTAAATTTTTAAGCAAAAAGAAAAAAGTAAACGTAAATGATGAATCATCAAAAACAAAAAATTTATTTTGAAGAAAGTGATTGAATTTTTTAAGCAAAGGATTAAATTTTGAAATAAATACTTAAATTTTAAGTAGGAAGATGAATTTCGAACCTTCAAGATTGAATTAATATTCAACCCAAAAGATTAATTTTGTAGCGAAAAGGATTAATTTTGAACAAAATACAGGAATTTTCAATCAAATTTAAAATCTTTAAGGCAATTTGAACCTAATAGTTGAATTGTAAGCTGAGAAAATATATTTTCCACTAGCTCGATGAATTAGCCTGCAAGGACATTCATATTTTAACACAAAAGATACATTTTCAACTAAATAGTTTTATTTTTAATTGAAGAATATGAATTTTCAATCAAACGTGGAATATTTAAATGTGCTGATGAAAAAATTATTCACGACAAAGAAAATATCAAAATAGTTGAATGATTATCAAAGAAGGGGTGTTGAACTCAAATAATAATTTCTCAATTTAAGAAATCCATTTTTAAGACAGTAGTTCCACTTTTGATCAAGTAGTTGAATTTGAAACCGAAAATCATTTTTGAGACGCTGTTTCTACCTCAAATCTTCCTTTTTTTCCTGTTTTTTTTTTCAATTCGGTGTTCAAATTGTTTGGTCATAATTCCACTATAAACAACGGTTTGAAAATTTATTTAATTTTTTTTAAATTCTTGATGTTAGTAAAAAATTCATCTTTTTCGATTGAAGATTCAGTTTAAATGATTCGGTTTAAATCTAAACTACTTTTTTAAAAAATTAACTTTGTTGTGGTTGAAGTTTACCCATTTTAGTTAAAAGTTTACATTTTCTGGTTGAAAATTGAACTGGTTTGTAGAAAATTCATCTTCTTAACTAAAAACTTCAATAATTTGTGAAAATGTAAATTAATTGATTGAAAATTGACTTTTTTGTCAAGTATGTATATTTTTTTCAAAATTAAATTCTTTAGTTTGAATTAAACCATTCATTTTATAAAAATACATTTATTTGTTAAAAAATGAACTTTTTGGTGAAAAATCGTATATCTTCATTGTAAATTTAACTCCTTTTACATCTTTCATCTTTTCGATTTTAAAATGATTAAACTTTGTTGAAAAGTGATGCCTTTTGCTAAAAATCCCTCTCTCTTAAAACGTTAATCTTTTTGGGAAAGACTAAAATTTTTTTTGAAAATATAACTTTTTTGTATAAAATTTTTATATTCTAACTAAAAATTGGAGTTTTGTTTTTGAAAAAATTAATTTTCAGGACGAAAATTTAAAGATTTGATTTTGGGTCTGAACAATATAGATTTTATTTAAAAATCCGTCTATTCAGTTTAGAAATCGCCTTTCTGGATTCAAATTTGATAAATTTTGTTTGAAAATGCAACTATTTTGTTACAAATTCTATTCTTTTAATTTAACTGGTTCGACATTTTTCTTATAAAAGAAAATTCATCTTTTATGGTAGAACTGTCATCCTTCTTGTTCAAAATTCAACTTTTTGGAATAAATGTTCATCTGTCTTCTAATAAATTTGAATTTGAACAGAGTATCTTTGTTGATACAACTTTATCTCTTGCAAAACTTTGATTTTTAACGAAGCTTGTTTAAATATCTAAATACTGGTGAAACTGGTTGTAAAACTGATTGTCATCACACCTGGGCTATTCGCACGCATATAGCGTTTATTAAGTCTATTGAAATAAGAAGACGCTTCACACGCAGACCAATCAGCGGCCTACGCGTCGACGAGAATTTTTTTCAAAAATAACATAATAGCTTGTATGAGTGAATAGAATTTCAGATCAATCTAGTTACAGTGCGGAAATTTTCTAAAAAATAATTTCTCTGTGTTTATGCTAAAATGAAGATTTCTGTCTTAACGCTGCTCTCCATGTATCTGATGTATCTTGATCCTATTAGTGAGTATAATAGTCATATTATTTGTTATAAAATTAGTTGTTATAAAACTATTTTTAATCCAAAAATCTTGAGTTCACATTAAACACTATTTATTATTAGTCCACTAACACTTCTGTATGCAGTAAGAGGTCTTCGAGATCTCTTTTGTTCAAAAGGTCAAAAATCGCCTGATTACAAATATATTGATTTTTTTTTTGAAAACCTGGTCAGTTTTTGCACAAATTAAACTCTTTTGATTAAAAAATTATTTATCATTTATTAAAAACAAAGTTCCTATTTTTATTTCTCGAAGCTGTAACATTAACCAGAGCCCCGGGTTTTTGAAATGAACATGCTATTTTAAATGGGAAAAATTTAGTTTTCAAAAAAATTGAAAATCTTATTTTGACTACTTCTTTTGACTACTTATTTTGACTGCTGTATTTTATTGTACACGAAAACTTCCCAGAAAAGTGCAATGTACCAGTTTTATGTCGAATCCATTATAAGGACACTATTTTTTTATTTTTTCGACAACTATTCTTTTTATTTAACAAGTCAGAAATTTCCAAGTTTTTCAGAAATAATGGGTTATTCTTAAATATTTATTATTTCTTCGAACGATATTTTTCCAGTAGATCGGAATAAGCTACGATACCGCGTGAAAAAAGTTTGCATGGCTCAAGCATGGGAAGGCACTTGGGAATATCTGGCTAAAGCATGGGTCACAGCTTAATGATAGTACGGCGCAAGCCTTGCTTTTGTCCGCCAAAATTACTAAAAATTGTAAGTCGATGGTTCGGGTGTACCGGGTCGAGCACTAAATAGTAAAATACGTATTCTGCGAACACGTTTTAAAAATTTAAATTTTGTGAATAAAGAAAACAATTTTAAATGGTGAGTCGACGACCCGGGTAGACTAGGTCTACAAGAATTATTTCAAAATTTATGTTGTTCCAACAGTCAAAATTATTAAAAATGGTGAGTTGACGATCCGTGTACAGCAGCTCAAGCTCCAGGTAGTTTAATACATATTCTACGAGACCTTTTTAAAAAATTTAAATTTTGTGAATAATGTAAACAGTTCTAAATGGTTAGTCGACAACCCGCGTGCACTAAGTCGCGCCCCATGTAGCTTAGCACGTATTCTGCAAGAACTTTTTTAAAATTTAAATTGTTCTAGAACCCAGAATTAATAAACTGTTAAGTCGACGATCCGGGTGCACCAGATCGAGCACGAGGTAGTATATACGAATTCTACGAGAATTTTTTTCAATTTTATATTTTGTGAATAATGAAAACAATTCTAAATAGTCAGTAGACGACCCAGGTGTACCAGATCACGCCCCAGGTAGCTTAGAACATATTCTACGAGACCCTTTTCAAAATTTAGATTGCGTCAACAGCCAAAATTACTAAAAATTGTATGTCAACGATCTGGGCGCACCGGGTTGGGCACCAGGTCGTTTAACACGTATTCCACGAGAACTTTGAAAACATTTTAATTTTGTGAATAACGATAATAATTACAAATAATGAGTCGGCGACATGAGTAAACCGAGTCGCGCACCAGGTAGCTCAAAACGTATTTAACAAGACAATTTTTAGTAATTTTGGTTGTTGGAGCAATCTAAATTTTCAAACACATCAAACTCTCGATTCAGTCACCCCGTTTTCAGCCTTCCTAGAACAGCTGACTCACGCTGTTTTTCAGAGAAGTAGGGCGAGAGCGATTGCGACATTATATACCAAATGTAAAAATTTCTAAAGTACTCGTAAGACACGTATTTAAACTACCTGGTGTTCGACCCATTGCACACAGATTGTCAACTCACCATTTTTAATCATTTTGACTGTTGGAACAACATAAATTTTGAAACAGTTCTTGTAGAATACGTGCTAAGCTACCTGGGGCTTGATCCGGTTTACCCAGATCATCAACTCACTTACCGTAGTTATTTTGGTAATTGGCTCAATTAAAATTCGTGAAAAGTTCTCGTCGAATACATGCTCAAGTATCTGGTGCGCGACCCGGTAATCCCTGATAGTAAACTTACCATTTAGAGACGTGTCGGCTATTGGTAAACCTAAGATTATCAATTTCAACGCAGAATAATTTTCTCTGATAATTGAAAGTTCTGAAGAATATTCATTTGTGTTTAGCGTATCCTAAGCATGGGAAACGGATAAAAACAAGGCTTGCGCCGTACTATCATTAAGCTGTGACCCATACTTTATCCAAATATTCCCAAGTGGCTTGCCATGCTTGAGGCATGCAAACTTTTTTCACACTTGTACTTTTCGTAATAAATGATATAGTAGATGAATATCAAAGTAATATTTGACAATTATTTAAGCAATTTCTATTTCTATAATATTTTTTTTACCAAATAGCAAATAATTAGCATTATCTGAAAGTGATGAAATATTTTGAGACTATTAAGATTAATATTTTTACATTCTCATAATTTAAGATTGAAAAAGTGAAAAATGCGAAAAAGAAATATCCAAGCGGAAAACGCGAGGTAACCCAACATCTAGCCTGAAGCGCAAGATTCAACAGACGCACTTTAGGGAATTTAAAAATTATTGAAACAATCTTAATTTTTGTTGGAAATTTTTATATATGTGATTCGTGGACATTCACTACTTTATAGTAGTTGGTACATACTAGCTTTACGGTTTATTACAAAATACAATCTAAACCAAAAAATAGATTTACGCGGCGGTGCCAGAGGTATTTGAATATAAAAATGTTTTCATAAAGGGTACTAAAATAATTATTGCTCTCTACAATTTTATCGTTTATAAACTTTTATGAAATTGTATTTTTGGCTTTGAAATTCAATGGTTTTAATAAATTTGTTTTCCTTTCCTTACTACAATTTTTGTTTTGGTTGGAAATGAATCTCTTTTTGTAGAAACTTTTTTGGTCAACAATTCAACTGTCTGGATAAAAATGAATCTGTTTTAGTTAAGAAAACCTCTTTCTGTTCTATTGCATTATAAAATTAATCTTCTTTTATTTTAAGTTTGAAGTATCTTGTAGAATGTTTAAGGTATAACTATCCCTACCGTAACTGAAAAAATTATGAAAACAAAATATTGTTAAAAAATTCAGGATTCACTTATTATTATTTCTATCTTATTAAATATATTCTATATTTCTTTGTATGGAATTAATATTATCACCATCATCTAATCAGTCACTATCAAAGCCACTCAATCCATCCTCACTAGGTAATTTAAAGACTAAAATATAATTTGAAAGAAATAATAGGTTTATAATATAAAAATTCACTATTTTAGGGAAAATTTATGTGTAATATTAATAATTAATTTTCAGGCTTTAAAGAATGACCCTCTTGAAATATGACAGTCGAGTACAATTCTGAGAAAATTAGAACCTTTATATTTGTTATCTCATTTAATGAAAAAACTATTAAAACGGGCATCTTTATTTTAACCATTAACTTCGTTTTTTTTAAATTTTATTTTACAAAAGCTCCTATATTTATTTTCACAGAATCGTCATCACCAAACAATTCGTCATCATCAAGCAATCCGTCATCACCAAGACCACACGATCCACCAGCAGAAGGTAATTCTAAGACTAAAATAAATCTAAAATATATTTTATAGTATATATAAATAGATTTAATTAGTGTTTCGGCATTTTTCTAATGAATGAAAGGAAGCTCTATGAATTAATGATTTATTATTTTACTTTGCAATTCGGTTACGCAACAAATAATATGTCTAAATCTGCCATTTAACGTGCATCATTTAAAATCCGAAAGCATTTTTAGGCAAAAAGTAAAATTATTAAATTTTAAGGGAAAGGTTTGTTCAGAGCTTAAATGAATAACGTTAAAAGATAAATGCAGCTATTTTCTAAAAAATAAAATATTTTTCTCTTGAAAATTTTAAACTTTTTCAGAATATTTAATTTGACGTTTGGCTAACAATTTAAATGCTTGTTTGAAAATGAATCTTTTTCAGTGGAGGACTAAAGTATTTGGTAGGATGTTGATTTTTGTTCCTTGAATCCAAATGTTTTTCATTTAAAATTTGGATGAAATTGTCTTTAATTATCACCTATTGAAATTTTCGTGAAAAACTATTTTTCTCGGCTTTTGGTTTGAAATCCTTTTTTTTTAACTGAAAATATATATTTTTTTTTTAGCAGTCAACTTATTATTTTTTAATCAACTATTTCATTTGAAGCTTTCATTCTGGGGCTGAAAATTCAATACTTTTGTAGAAAAATCAATCATTTGATACAAAATACAATTTTTTGTTGAAAATTCGTTTTTTCATTCAAAACTATTTTTCCTAAATAGAAATCTACGTATAGGGTTTTTTGTTAAATATTCATATTTTTCGTATACAAATTCAATGAAATTTTTTTCAGAAACTAGCACCACATCCATTTTTTAAACTAATTCAATTATTTTGTTAAAAATGTGAATATATTGTTTAAAATTTGTTTTTGCCGGTCGAATAATAATCTTCTTTGTTGAAAAATTGTTCTCTTTTTGATAACCGTTTGAAATCCTTTGAGATTTAATAAAATCATTTGAATTTTGTGAAATTTCTTGAAATTCCTTAAATTCATTTGAAAACTGTAAAACTACGAAGAATTTCTTACAATTTAATTTCATTTCATTTATTCCTACAGAATTATTAACAATCCCAGAACATTTTTTTAATGTCTGAAAATGCTTCAGAAACCCTTTGAAGCAATTGAAATCTGTGGAAAACTTAAAAATCCATTTCTAGAGTATGCTCAATAATTGAATTTCTCATGAAAAATTAAAAATTGTTTATTGGGAAATATTTTCGTTCCTAAGACTTTGCTATCCCGCTATACTTCCTGAACCTTCTTACATTTTCAAATAGTATAATTTTAAGTTTCAAAGATGTCAAAATAGGTTGCAAGACAATAGTAAACAATAAAAAAAAATTAGGTCGCCAGGAAAAATTAAAATGATTTTATATTTTGAAAAATTATTTTAAAAATATATTTGAATTTGCTGGAAATTCTTAAAATGATTTATTGTTTTAAAAAATAAACTTTAATAGAAAAATGAAAATAATTTCAAAACATTTGTAAAGATTCCCTTAAATTTCAGAGAAGAGTAGAAGATTTTCAAGCTAAATGTTTCAATTTGATAAAACTGAAAAATCAAAAAGCAAATCTCCTAAATTCAAAAAATATTTAGAAGATTTTAAACGATTGCAAAGAATTAAAAACGTTAAAACATCTTACAATATGCAAATTTGAAAACCGATAACAATTTCAATATTTAAACTAACTAAAAATATTTAAAAAGCAATGTCGCATCAACATATATCTGTGGAATTACTCCACAACTCTTGAAATTTAAATATCGTTTATTGTCCAAAGTTTTGTAGAAATCCCTTTAAATCTTTTGAAATCCTAAAAAATTCTTTGGAGGCTTTTTATCCTTTTTACTACTCATAAAACGTTCATAATCCTTTTAAATACCTGAACATTTTTAATATTGGAGATTTAATTACATTTTTCAAATCTTGTAAAATTTCTTATGCCTTCAAATTTTTGGAAGCGCTGGCAACATGCTCAAAATTAATTTATTTTAAATTTATTTTTAAAAATGGACTAGAAATCCCTTATTCTTTTTAACCGACAAAATATTTGGATTCCATTGAAGAACGATGAAATCTTTTGAAAGTCATTTGAAACATGTAAAAAACTGTTAAAATCCGTGGAATTCTGATACTGATTTTTCAAGAATTTCAAAAAATTATAATAAATTCATTAAATGAAGATCACTATGTTCCTACACACTATGATCTTGCACCAATAAAAAAATATTTTGGATTCCGAGGTAAAATTTAAAAATGAACTTTTTGGATAATTATTAGCAGACTCGTAATTAATTATTATACTATTTAGTAGTTATGAGCTAATGATTTTTTATCTTTAAAATAATAAATGTATTCTTCTCACTTGATCAGGTACACCAGAGCTATCAACTACCCCAATTACGCTGGAAGCGGGAGACATAGTTTTTCATGGTCCAGATTTTGTTGGAAAATATCAAAATCTTGGCCGTATAGGGGCGTTTTTAAGAGTAACCTGGCCAGAGTTAAATTACAGTGAGAGAAAAATTCTGATTTTGCTAATATGCCATTACTGAAATGCTAAAATATTGCTAATGCTTAAATCAACTACTTTTTTACTAATTCAAAACAAATTTTCATTATTGCAGTAAGAAGTGTCAGTCCTATACGAATGAGGGACCTTAGGGAGGGCTGTATACTGATACGCAATAAAATTTTTTTTGGATATTATTCCGCGAACGAGTTTTACGAGGTACCAGATCACATGAAAAGACAACTTATCTTTCCTTGAAATTTTGATTCAGAATAACACGAAATACTGGCTTTTTCCTTAAAATATACTTAATAAAGAAATATTCAAAAATTAAATTACTGATAAATAGTGCAACAAACTTATTGTTGTACTTTATGCTATTTATTATTAGTTTCAATTTCATACATATAACAAAAAATTTTTTGTTCAAATTATGTATATGTAAAACTGTATAATAATTAAATAATTATTAATTTTAACGTTTTATTTATAATACATATATAATTATTATAAAATAATTAGATTAGTATTTGGATCATTTAAATCTTTGTGTAAGTACAAAATGAAATAAACAAGTCTACAGAATTTGTTTACATTGTAAAATAGTTCTTTAAACCTTTTGGTTCCGCTGATCAGCATCCTCAACACATCTCCTAATTATCAAGCGCAATGACCAATTCAAGTACCAAATAATATTTATTAAAAGGGAATATATTTGATATATAAATTTCAGTGATCATACTGAATGAATCTCGCCATTTTTGGATGTATAATAAAATGTTGAAATAATTTTTATTTCTATTTATTGCTTCACAAATTGTAATGTAAAAAAATTGTATTTGAAAACACTTATTTTTAAACGCTAAAAGTTTATTTCTATTTGAAATAATTGTGATTAAATCATATAATTATATAAATTTTAAATTTTTCGTTTTAGAGGATTGACCTTAAAGATAATAAATACTTTACAATTTCCAAAAAATATAAAGTGAAAATCATTATATCAAAGCTTCAATGGAAATAACTTCCTATTTATTCGTATATTTTGAACTGGTTAAATAATCATTGACTGATTAATTATTCTCACAATATCATAAAATACATAAAGGTGGAATTTTAATTGTTTTTAATTATGAAAAGTAAATTAAGCATTTGTTTAACGTTAACGATACTTTTACTTTTTGAAAAAAGTAACACGTTAGCAAACAATAAATTTTGTAAATCTTTTTTTCCGCGATCCAAGTATGACCCCTAAAGTTATTAAATTTCTAAGAACTAAATATGTTAATTTATCATTTTTTAATGAGAAGGTGGCATTGCCTCCAGCACGATTGAGTAGCAATGTCAAATTTATTGACATAGTGAGAAGACAATATCATCGAGATTATAATTGACTTCGTCATATTATTTCTTCCAAAATAAAATACTTTTAAGTCATTGCATCAAAATAGAAAAATTCAAATTATTATCACACTTGATCCACTTTACCTTAAATTCCCTTATGAACACGCAATTACCAATGTAATTCGTGAAATTTTTACTAATTTAGATTTCAAGAGATTGTAATTGATATACCCTTTTAAGAAAAAATATTATAGGAATTTCAGTGGAGGCTTATAATTATTTTCCTCAATTCGGATATGGGTCCAAACGAAACGATTTCTGAGAAATAGCTTTTTGTACGGTTTTGTCTCTTACGTGAGGTAAAACGTCTCTCTCTTCAATGTCAAAGAAGCGAAAATGTGTAGCATTTTAAAACCAAATAATTAAATTTTTATTTCAAAAATTATTTTTCATGAAAAACGAATTTTTAACATAGACCATGAATTTTCTACCAAAAAATAAAAATTATCAGAAAAATAAATAAATGTTTAAATAAATAGTTGAACTTTTAACCAAGATGATATCTTTTATTCTCAAGAAGAATTTTCAACAAATTACAGGAATTTTCAACTAAATAGTTTAAACAATGGATCTAAAACTGTTTTTTAGAAAATTTTAACTGAATAGATGAATCCTTAAATAAAAAAATAATCATTTTCAACTAAAAGTGGTTCAGTTAAATTTTCTTCGTTTCATAGACTTAATTTTTTATACAAAAACAGGTTTTCTACAAAACAGTTTAAGAAATATAAAATTTCCAAGTGATCAATCAATAAGCTTAAGTTGAATGACATTCAGGGGTTTCTAAATGATTTATACTTCACGGAATCAATTAAATTTGATTTCGAGGTGTTTCTACAAATTCCAAAAATTCAAGCAGACAAAATTAGGAATTATGGGACTACTAATTATTTTGAAGATTTTTAGGGATTTTAAAACCTTTAATGGATATGAACAGATTTTAAATGATTTCAAGATTGGATTAGATTTTAAAATATTGCTAACGTTTTATTTCCAGCGATTTTAGGAGATTTTAAAAGCTTTGCCTAGATATTGAAATTAAATTTTAAGATATTATAAAGATATTGAGAAAATTTAAGAATTTTTGCTGTGTAGAGTTTAATTTTTCATAATCGATTTTTTTTTTTATATAAGATTATGAGTGGTTTACAGTAAATTTTTCCTTTGTAGGTTCTCCAGTTTCAGTAATAATGCGTTTAGTATTTTTATATTATTTAGTTTTATTTCTATTATTTTATAATTGTTTTCAGTTTCATAGCTTTCTATCATGAATTATAAATTTAAGAAATTAGAATTGGATTATAATAAAATTGAAAATCTTATTTAACGTCCAATACTTAAGTTCATTAATAGTATTCCTAAAAATAAAACCAAGAATATAAAAACAACATTTCTACAACAACAATTTAATACTCCTGATGTAATAAAAAATTCTGTAAAAAAGTGTTTTCCATAAAAGAAATCTTTGCACAAAAATAAAAAAAGGAAAAATTAGGAGAAGGTTACCAACCGAACCCCCTTTCTTCCCTTTTTTTATTATTATTCTGTCTTTGTTATTATGATTATCATTAAAAAGTGAAAGTAAAAGAAAATCTATATATCAGGAATTGTTGTTAAATGAAGTGAAAACCATTTTTTGAAATTTGTATCTTAAAAAAAAATTCTGTTATCAGTATATTATAACGCAAGGTAAAATTAATTTCAGTGATAGGTTTCATTAAAGTATAATCAACAAAGATATTTAATGAGCATTTACAAGAGTGCGAGGTTATTGCACAATGTGAATGCTTATTTTTGTCAATTTTAAAATTTACTGATGAAATTCCTTCTTCTTGAAGATTGATTTCGAGACAGAATTGTGAAAGGAACAATAAATACAAAAATCATAAAAATTGCCAAATTTAAGTTCCCAGCATCGAGCGACCTTTGTACTAGCACACATGAAAATGTCTCTATTGAAAATATTTTTTAAACGTAATAAGTTTTAAATTCATAATATCATATGAATATACACAAAAACATTAATGCTAAAAAAACTAACCTTACAAATAAAAAGTTTGTAAATTTCTTAAATACCTTCATAATCTCTTGAACTTTTATTTTATTCCTTATACAAGGTTTTTGGAGTTTCTTAAAATTTCTCAATGACATTGGAAATACTCTTAAATCTATTACGATTTTAAAATCTGTTATAATCTGTTAATATAATTGGAGGTCCCATAATTAAATATTTTTTCTTCTTGAATTTGTTAAATCTGTAAAATTCCTTCAAATAAATGGTATTTTATTCCGTAAAGTATAAATCATTTAAAAGCCCTTGAATATCATTTCACTTAAACTTATTTTTTAAAGTTATTCTGAAAAATCGCTTAAATCCCTAAAATGTTTTAAAACCCGTTTAAATTCTTGGCGATTAAATAAAATATTTGAATCTCATAAAATTCCTTCAAATCTCTTGATAGATGTTAAATTGCTCAGAATTCCGTGAAAATTAATAAAATTCTATTTATTTTGGAAAATTCTCAAGTCAACCGAAAATATTTCAAGATACCACAAAATTAGCTGAAAACACTTAAAATTTTTGTGTTTCCCTTTAAGTATTTTAGAATCATTTTAAAAGATTTTAAATCTTTGGAAAATGTGAAAAATCATTTTAAAAAGTGTATAGCATAAAATCCTTAAATCCTGTCAACTTTAAAAAATGAATTTTTAACAAAACAGAAAAATTTTCAAATAAATACTTAAATTTTCAACTGGGAAGTTGAATTTTGAACCAACAAGGTTGAATTAATACTCAACCCAAAAGATTAATTTTCAACAAAATGCATAAATTTTCAATCAAATTAAAAATTTTTTAAGCAATTTTAAACCTAATAGTTAAATTTTAAGCCCATAAAATATATTTTTGACTAGTTCGATTAATTAGCCAGCAAGAACATTCTTATTTCAACATAAAAGATACATTTTTAACCAAATAGTTTCATTTTTAATTGAATAATATGGATTTTCAATCAAACGTGGAATATTTAAAGGTGCTGGTGCAAAAAATATTTACGACAAAGAAAATATCATTAAAATAGTTGAATAATCATCAAAGAAAGGGCGTTGAACTCAAATAATGATTTCTTAATTTAAGAAATGCATTTTACGGCAGTAATTCCACTTTTGATTGAATAGTTGAATTTGGAACCGAAAATGGTTTTTGAGACGCTGCTCAGTGTCCTCTTTCTACCAGAAATCCTCCTTTTTTTCCCTGTTTTTTTTTAATTCGGTGTTCACCTTGTTTGGTCAAAATTCCAATATAAACACTGGTTTGAAAATTTATTTCTTTTTTTTTGATAATTCTTGATGTTAGTAAAAAATTAATCTTTTTCGATTGAAGATTCGGTTTAAATTATTCGGTTTAAATCTAAACTACTTTAAAACAAATTAATTTTGATGTAGTTGAAGTTTACCCATTTTAGTTAAAAGTTTATATTTTCTGGTTGAAAATTCAACTGGTTTATAGAAAATTCGTCTTTTTAACTAAAAAATTCAATAATTTATTAAAAAGTAAATTATGTGACTGAAAATTGAATTTTTTGTTAAATATGTATATTTTTCTTTAAAAATTAAATTCTTTAGCTTGAATTAAACCATTTATTTTATAAAAATTTATTTATTTGTTAGAAAATGAACTTTTTAGGTGAAAAATCGTATATCTTCATTGGAAATTTCACTGTTTTTACATCATTCACCTTTTCGGTTTTAAAATTATTAAACTTTGTTGAAAATTGATGCCTGTTGCTAAAAATTCGTCTCTTCTGAAACGTTAATCTTTTTGGGGAAGACCTAATTTTTTTTGTTAAAAATATAACTTTTTTTATATAAAATGTATATTTTACTAAATGAGAATTCGAGTTTTGTTTATGAAAAAAATTAATTTTTAAGACGACAAGTTAAAGATTCGATTTTGGGTCTGAAAAATATCGATTTTATTTTAAAATTCGTCTATTCAGTCTAGATATCGCCTTTCTGGATTAAAATTGGATAGAGTTTTTAGAAAATGCGACTATTTTGTTACAAATTCTATTCTTTTAATTTAACTAGTTCGACATTTTTCTTATGGAAGAAAATTCATCTTTTATGGTAGAAATATCATCTTTCTTGTTTAATATTCAACTTTTTACGATAATTATTCATCTGTCTTCTGACAAATCTAGCTTTTTGAATTGAAAATCGTACCATTTTTTGTTCAGTTTTATTCTTTCTTGTTTAAAAATTTGACTACTTGTTGGAAATTCATCATTTAGATTTGAAAATTCAACTCTTAGAATAAAGCCCTCAAACAAAGTATCTTTGTTGATACAACTTTATCTCTTACAAGACTTTGATTTTTAACGAAGCTTGTTTAAATATCTAATTACTGGTGAAACTGGTTGTAAAACTGATTGTCATCGCACAGCCTACCCGTAGACGAGAATTTTCGTCAAGATTAAGATAATTGCTAGTATATATACAAGTGAATAATATTTCAGATCAATTTAGTTACAGTGCGAGAAATTTCTAAAAAATCGTTTCTCTCTGTTTATATTAAAATGAAGATTTCTGCCTTAACGCTGCTCTTTATGTGTCTGGTGTATCTTGAATCTGTTCGTAAGTATAATATAGTCACATTATTTGTTATAAAAATATTTTTAACCCAAACATCTTGAGTTCACATTTAACACTACTAATTATTACTCCAATGACACTTCTGTATGCACTAAGAGGTCTTCGAGATCTCTTTTGTTCAAAAGGTCAAAAAGTCGCCTGTTTACGAATATCTTGATTTTTTTCCCAAAACCTTGTCAGTTTTCGCACAAATTAAACCCTTTTAATTAAATAATCCTTAATCATTTATTAAAAACAAAGTTTCTATCTTTATTTCTCGAACCGGTAACGTTAACCGGGTTAATGTTGAGCACTAGGTAGTTTAATAAGGATTTTACGAGAACTTGAAAAAAATTTAAATATCTTGAACAATGAAAACAATTCTAAATGGTCAGTCGATGACACGGGTGCACCAAGTCACTCCCCAGGTGGTTTAGAATGAATTTTACGCGAACTTTTTCAAAATTTAGATTGTTTCAAGAGCCAAAATTACTAAAATTTGGGAGTCGACGATTCGAGTGTACTGGGTCGAGCACCAGGTAGTAAAATACGTATCCTACGGGCACTTTTTAACAATTTTAATTTTGTGAATAATGAAAACAATTCCAAATGGTGAGTCGACGACCCGGGTGCATTAGGTCGCGCTCCATGTAGCTTAGCACGTATTCTATGAGAAATTTTTCAAAATTTAGGTTGTTCTGCCTCCAAAAGTACTAAAAATTGTAAGTCGACGATCTGGGTGCACCGGGTTGAGCACCAGGTAGTTAAATACGTATTTCACAAGAACTTAAAAGAAGTATAATATTGTGAATAACGAAAACAATTACAAATGATGAGTCGACGACACGAGTGAACCGAGTCGCGCACCAGGTAGCTCAACACGTATTCTGGAAGAACTTTTGCAACATTCAAATTATTCCAACAGCCAAAACTACTACCAGGTCAAGCCCCAGGTATCTAAGCACGTATTCTACGAGATCTTTTTAAAAATCCAGATTGTTTAAAAACCAAAAACTACTAAAAATTGTGAGTGGATGATCCGTGTGCATCAGATCGAGCATCAACTAGTATAATATGTATTCTACGAGAACTTTTAAAAAATCTAAATTTTGTGAATAATGAAAACAATTCCAAACGGTGGGTCGACAACCCGGGTGCACCAAGTCGCGCTCCAGATAGTTTAGCAAGTATTCTACGTGAACTTCTTAAGAATTTTATTTATGCCGTCCGCAAAAATAACTACCAATGGTGAGTCGACGATCCATGTGAATCGGGTCGCGCACCAGGTGGTCTAGCACGTATTCTACAAGTAGTTCTTTAAAATTGAAATTTTTCCAACTCACAGTTTGGAACTGTTATTGTTATTAACAATATTTAAATTTGTAAAATGTTGTCGTAGAATAAATATGAAACTACCTGATGCTCGATCCAATGAACCCGGATCGTCGACTGACAATTTTGAGTAATTTTGGCTGTTGGAACAATCTAAGTTTTTAAAAAGTTCTCGTAGAATACGTGCTAAACTGCGTGGGGTGCGACCTGTTTCACACGGGTCGTCGATTAACCGTTTATAATTGTTTTCATTATTCACATAATATCCCATTGGCCACAAAATTTGGCGACGTTTTTACGACATCGTTACGACATATGTACGACATCACCATGACATCTTTACGACAACTTTACGACATCTTATGTCCATGTCGTTAAGGTGTCTTTACGATATCGCAAAGACATCGTCAGATCATACCACTCATTTACAATATCGTAAAGACACCTTAACGACATGGACATAAGATGTCGTGAAGTTGTCGTAAATATGTCGTAACGATGTCGTAAAAACGTCACCAAATATTGTGGCTAATGGGAAGCTACCTGGGGCGCGACCCTGTTCACCTGGATCGTCGACTCACTAATTGTAAGTTATTCCAGCAATTGGCGCAATTGAAATTCTTGAGAAGTTCTCGTAGAATATATGCTAAAGTACCTGGTGCGCGACTTGGTGCTCCCTGGTATTGGTAAATCTAAGATTATCAATTTCAATGCAAGCTAATTTTCACTGAGAATTGAAAGATCTTAAGAATATTAATTTGTGTTCAGTGTTTCCTAAGCAATTTCTATTTTTATACTATTTTTCACCAAATAGTAAATATTAATTAGCCTTTTCCTAGCTTTAGGGTTTGTTAAAAAATACAATCTAAACCAAAAAAAAGTAGATTTACGCGACGGTGCCAGATATATTTGAAAAAAATATTTTTTTTTAATGGGCACCAAAATAATTATTGCTATCTACAATTTTATGGTTTATAAACTTTTATGAAATTGTCTTATTGGCTTTAAAATTCAATGGTTTTGATAAATTTGTTTTTCTTCCTTTACTAAAAGTTTTGTTTTGGTTGAAAATTTATCGCTTTTTGTAGAACCTTTTTTGGTTAATAATTCAACTATCTGGATAAAAATAAATCTGGTTTGGTTAGAATTGGTAGAATCACTAGGTAATTTAAAGACTAAAATATAATCTGAAAGAAATAATAGGTTTCTACTATAAAAATTCACTATTTTAAGGAAAATATATGTGTAATGTTAATAATTAATTTTAGGCTTTAAAGAATGACTCTCTTCAAAGATGACAGTCGAGTACAATTCTGAGAAAATAAGAACCTTTATATTTGTTATCTCATTTAATGAAAAAAACTATTAAAACGAGCATCTTTATTTTTACCATTAACTTCGGTGTTTTTTTAATTTTAGTTCACAAAAAACTCCTATATTTCTTTTCACAGAATCGCCATCACCAAGTAGTCCGTCGTCATCAAGCAATCCGTCACCATCAAGACCACGCAGTCCACCAGCAGAAGGTAATTCTAAGACTAAAATACAATCTAAAATATATTTTATGGTAAATATAAATAGAATGAATTAGTGTTTTCATATTTATCTAATGAATGAAAGGAATTTCCATGAATTAATGATTTATTATTTTATTTTGCAATTCGGTTATGGAACAAATTATATGTCTAAATCTACCATTCAACATGCATCATTTAAACTCTAAAAGCATTTTCAGGGAAAAAGTACACTTATAAAATTTTAAGAAAACAGTTTGTCCAGAGCTTAAATGAATAATGTTAAATTATAAATGCAGCTGTTTTCTAAAAAAGAAAATATTTTCCTCTAATTTACAGTAGACAATTTCTTTTTATTCCTATTATTAATAATTATTATTTCACCAAAAATTAAAATTTCAAACATTTGTTAGAATATTTAATTTGAAGTTTTGCTGGCAATTTAAATGCTTGGTTAAAAAAGAATCTTTTCAAATTGAGGACTAAAGTATTTGCAGGGTGTTAATTTTTGTTTTGAAAATCCAAATGATTTTCATTTTAAATTTGGAAAAAATTTTTTAATTATCGCCTATTACATTTTTCGATAAAAAATTTATCTATTTCTTTTAGCATTCAACTTATTGAAAAAAAACTATTTCATTTGAAACTCTTATTCTGGTGCTGAAAATTCAGTACTTTTGTAGAAGAATAAATCATTTGAAACAAAATAAAAATTTTTTGTTGAAAATTCGTTCTTTCATTTTAAACTATTTCTCTAGAATAAAAATGTAATGAAATTGTTTTTAGAAACTAGCATCACATCTATGTTTTAAACTAATTCAATTATAAAAATAACATCCTTTGAATTTTGTGAAATTTCTTGAAATACCTTAAATTCATTCGAATCCTGTAAACCCACTAAAAATCTGTTACAATTCAAATAAATTTCATTTATTCACTAAATTTTCTTAGAAATGATAGATTTTTACATTTTTGCATTTGACACTCTTCTTTATTCATAATGTGTCCCCTAAGGGTTTACATGACTTCCATTCCTTACAATCTTTCCGTTTACATCTATATATTTTTTACAATCTTATCCTT
>NC_046659.1:156646934-156655500 GCF_010883055.1 Belonocnema kinseyi
TCCACAATCCACTCACCTCAAATTTCACCACAATATCAGAAAAACTCAGCATCCACAATTCCCACTACTTTACGCTTTCATACCGGAAACGGAAGTCCATTTGACACTCTTCAAAGCATTATAAATCCTATAAAATTATTAAAAATTCCAAGACATTTTTAAAATGTTTTAGTATAATTTTAAGTTTTTGAAATTTTTAAATGTGTGGAAAAACAATTTTAAATAAAATGTGAAACAAAAACTCATACGATATTTTTAGAATTTTTTAAGGTAAAAAAAAATGAAAAAAAAAACTTTCGGTCTCTAGGAAAAATTAAAATGATTTTATATATTGAAAAATGTTTTTAGGAGAATATTTGAATTTTATGGAGAATTTTTCCATGATTTATTGTTTTAAATAATGAACTTTAATGAAAAAATAAAAAATATTTCAAAACATTTAAAATGATTTCCTTAAATTTAAAAGAAAAGTAGAAAAATTTCAGGCTGAATGCTTTATTTTGATGAAACTAAAGAATCAACCAACAAATAGAGTAAATTCAAAAAAAATTTAAAGCAGCTGACAAGAATTTTAAACTGTAAAACATTCTATATATTAAAATGTGGCATCATCTTCGAATATTTATCAAATAATTTATATTTGATCCAAACTTCTTGAAGCCCTTAATATTTTTTTAAAAGGCTCGAATGTATGTTTATATAAGTTTCAGAACAAACCGAGAACAATTTCAATATTTAAACTAACTGAAAAATATTTAAAAAGCAAAGTCGCATCAACATATATATGTGGAATTACAAAAAATCTCTTGTAATTAAAATATAATTTATTTTCCAAAATTCTGTAGAAATCCCTCGAAATCTTTGAATATCCCAAGAAATTCTTCAAAGGCTCTTTAAACTTTTTAATACTTATAAAATTCTTTATAATCCTCTTAAATCCCTCAATATTTTTACAATACCTTTAGAACTTTAGAGATTTAATTAGGTTTTTCAAATCTTGTAAAATGTCGTATGCCTTCAAATCATTGAAAACGCTGGTAACGTGCTTAAATTTAATTTATTTTTCAAAATGAACTAGATGTCCCTTATTATTCTCAACCGTGAAACGATCTTCCACCGATAAAAAAAATTTGGGATTCAGAGGTAAAATTTAAAATTAAATTTCTTGGATAATTATTAGCAGACTCGTAATTTATAATTATAATATTTAGTAGTGATAAGCTAATGATTTTTTAATCTTTAAAGTAATAACTATATTCTTCTCACTTGATCAGGTACACCAGAGCTATTACCTACCCCGATTGTGCTGGAATCATTCGACATAGTCTTTCATGGTCCAGATTTTGTTGGAATTTATAGAAAACTTCGTCAAACTCGGACGTTTTTCAGAGTAACCTGGCCAGATTTAAAATACAGTAAGAGAAAACTTCTGATTTTGCTAATATGCCATTACTGAAATGCTAAAATGTTAATAATGCTTGAGTCAACTACTTTTTTACTAATTCAATACAAATTTTTATTATTGCAGTAACAATTGACGCTCAACACAGGCCAATACAAATGAGTGACCTTAGGGAGGGCTGTATACTGATACGCAATAAAAGGTTTTTTGGATATTATTCCGAGAACGAGTTTTACGAGGTACCTGATCACATGAAAAGACAACTTATCTTTCCTTGAAATTTTGATCCAGAGTTATTTCAAATACTGGCGATTGTCTTAAAATATACTTAATAAAGAAATGTTTAAAAATAAAATCACTAATAAATAGTGCAACATTCTCATTGTTGTACTTAATGATATTCATTATTAGCTTCAATTTCATATATTTGCTAATAAATCTGCGGTTTAAAGCTGGCTAATAATTGCTTAGGAAGGCCTATCATTGTACCGATTATACTATGAGAAATTAAAAAAAAATTATTCCTTGATAACGTGCTCCTACTATATTCATTTAAATAAAACAAAAAATTGTTTATTAAAATTATTTATATGTAAAACTGTATAATAATTAAATAATGATTAATTCTAACGTTTTCTTCATAAAAATATATCTTTAATATAAAATAATAAGATTAGTATCTGAATCATTTAAATCTTTGTGTAAGTACAAAATGAAATAAACAAATGTACATAATTTGTTTACATTGTTAAATAGTTATTTAAGCCTTTTGGTTCCGCTGATCAGCATCCTCAACAAATCTCCTAATTATCAAGCGCAACGACCAATTCATATACCAAATAATATTTATTAAAAGGGAATATATTTAATATATAAATTTCACTGATTATACTGAATGAATCTCGCCATTTTTGGATGTATAATAAAATGTAGAAATAATTTTTGTTATTATTTATTGATTCACAAATTTTAATTTAAAGAAATTGTATTTGAATACACTTATTTGTAAACGCTACCGTTAATTTTTTTAAGTAACTTGTTAGCCAAAAAAGAATTTCGTAAGTATTATTTTATGATATTTAATTATGACCCTTATATTAATTGCATTTATCGGAACTAAATATATACATTCATCTTTTGAAACGACAAGATGGCATTGCCTCGAACATAATTGAGTCACATTGTCAACTTTTACTCACATAGAAAGGAAGCAATATCCTGAAGAATAACATTGACTATGTCATATCACGTCTTCCAACAACACATATACTTTCAACTTAATGCTTTAAAATAGAAAAATTAAAATTAATTTCACACTTAATCTACTTTACCTTCCCTGGTGAAAGTTTCGGATGAAAAATTTTCCGAGTAATTCCAAAATCTGTATCCGAACCTTTCCGAATCTATCTAAACCAATCAAAAAGAGTTTTCCATTTCGTTCAAACAATATCGGTTGAAAACTAATCCAACTCAATCAAATTCAATCTCAACTTCCATTCCGAATGAATTCGAAAAAAATGTTCATTCCAAATGAATCCGAACTCGGATTGAGATAAACCGATTTTCAATCCGCATGCATCCAATTCTATCCGAACTCAGATTTATTAGGATGCATACAAATTGAAAATTCAGTATTGATTGATACAGATTCATTGGGATTGAAAATTTGGTTCGGATTGTGTCGGATTGAACCGGATTGAGTATGATTAATATTTAACCGATTTTAATCAAAAGAAATGTAGAATTTTTTCGGATTGGTACCAATTGATTCGTGTTGCTTCAGATACAGATTTCGTGATGATTTGAAATGACTGGAATAAATTCATATCCGAAACTTTCGCTAGAATTGTTCTAACGTCATAAAAAACTCATTTCTAATTGAATTGGTAAAATTTCTACTCATTTTTGTTTTTTATTTTTGCATCTTAATGTATATGTTCTAAAATCACAAATGACAAAGTATAATGTCAACAAACTTTTTTCCAAATTATTATTTGAAAAGGAAAAAATGTGCATATTTGAAACTCCTATTTCTGTCGCGCTCATTTCCCCATCTTGGTCTTAATTGAGGTGAACTCAAAACTGCATGGAGGTCGAATCTTAAATGAAAAGTTTCGAAAAAAAATAAAAAAGAACCAATTTTTTCAAACTATTTGGGCACTACTTTTTTGTTTAAAAATCGACATTTTCGGTTGGTATTTTGTCAAAGTTTACAAAAAAACTTGACGTTAAGGCCAATAAAAAATGTTTGTGAATAACCCTATTTAGATTTAGAGAGACTGCAAATATTATGCCTCCTTAGGAAAATATATTGTAGGAAATTCAATGTAGGTCAATAATAATTTTTCTACACTTATAGTTCTTCGCGGTTAAATATAACTCTTATAAGAAAATTAGTATTGAAATGAAAAATGTTAAATATTGAGAGTGTGGACGCAAAAACCAGGGAAAGTAGAAACAAATATTTATATATTTACTCAAGTTGAATTCCTAAAAATTTTAGAATGTTTTGAGGGATGCCAAAATAATTCCAACAAATTTTGACAGAATTTCTCGGATTTTAAGGCTCCTGAAACTATTTTCATGGGTTTTCAGATTTTCAACCAAATTTTAAAGAATTCATCTGTTTTCAAGTGATGTGAAAATATTATACCAATCTCAAGTAATTTCGCAACATTTCGAGGAAGCTTTGAGAATTTTTATGATTTCCAAACATTTCCAGAATTTTAACGAATTCCATAGGAGTTTGCAATTTTTTAAAAATTGTAAGGGGTTTGAAAGAATTTTACATGAGAAAATAAATCAAATTAATGCTAATAAATTAAAACTCTGATTTTAAAACTATATTTAAATTTAGAAGGAGCAACTAGAAACAATTTTGGCAACTGTTCAATTTAGTTTGAGATAAATATTTCTTTTAGTTATTTACGCGTCCCCTAAATATAATTCGATTAAATTGTCCTTTCCCACATAATATTTCCATCATGAAAGGAATCATTTAGGCTATTGTGTGATTATGTTGTCAAAATTCCTCTTTAGTATAAGAAATATAGCAAACTAACGTCTCTATAAATACTATTTTCTTTCATGTAATTTTTATTTTAACTTTTTATTAATCTCAACTTTTCTCCTGTCGATCACTGTAAAAAAAATCTGTTTTAAATTTAATACAAATGTATATGAAGTCATTTGCAGCAGCGGTAGTTAAAATTTAGTACAAATTTTATATTAAATATACTTTTAGAAATAGCAGCGTGCTTAAAAAATCAAAGTGTTTTCATTTCTTTATATCTTGCCCAATATTCGCCATCAAAGTAATAATCTAGAATTCTTCTAATTTTTTTCTAAAATTTGTCCTGAATAGCAGAAATTTAATGTAAATACAGTGTATCGTAAATAAGGTCTGTTGTTTACTTGCGCAATTACAATCTCCGATTTGAATTCTAATTACCCGTGTAGAAATTCAAATGGGGAACTAGTCTGGTTCCGGACCATACGACCTCACTTAAAGTCGGGGGCTAGTCGGATCATCTGACCAGCGTCCGACCAGTAGCGTCAAGGAAGGTTAGTCGGGGGCTAGTCAGGTCAAAATACTTATTATTTACGGAAATCTCCATAATCTTTTTTGAAATATTTAAAAGTGCTCAAATTTACCCAAGATTTAATGAGGAACATATCCTACACTTAAAAATGCATAAATTTATGTAACTAAAATTCCTCAAAATTTGCACGTCGCGCCCTTGCGGATTTTCTTTAAAGTTACCAGTCTAGAACCGCAAGACTCAAATGAAGGTGGTAGCGGAATCTGAAATGTACCGTGCTTAAAAGTTTACTACTAGGATACTGCTCTTCACTGATTAATCAAAAACTTTTTCTCTTTCCAATTTCAACTACATGAAGGATTAAACTTTATTTACATATGGCAAACCTTTCTGATCAATTAAAAAATAAGCATCTGTACAAATTTAGAGTCTATGACTTTCGGCAGACGTTTCACCTACATCTATATGTATCTTTTCCAATATGAATTTTCTTAAAATTTCATACAAACGTATTTATAAATTTCCTAGAAAGCCCGACTGGCCCGACTAGCCCTTGACCAACCACCGACCAGGCCCCGACTGAAATTTTGACAAAAAAGCCCAACTAGTCCCCGATTAGTCCCCGACTAAAATTTTGACAAAAAAAGCTTAAGTAGTCCCCGATTAGTCCCCGACTGGGTAATTTGTCAAAGTTAATAACCCGACTAGCCCCCCATTAGTGTCCGAGTTGTAATAGGGCCAAATGGGGTTATTTCCACACGGGTAGATAAGGTAATTCTAATTTTGATTTTGTATGAAAAGAAAATATCTGTTTAATTATCATTAATGTAAATGAAATCAAATATACATGCTTCCTAATGACGATTTTATATACATAAAATATTAATTTTAATATACATTGGTATTTTGAAATTAATGCTTTTTAAAACAATTTTCATGAAAAATGATGTTTGCTTACAATTAATTAACTCAAAAGTGGTTTTCTAAAAAGAATGGAAGAAAAACATCGCTGTCGCCTTATGTTTTTAAGTCTAAAGCGATCTTGCAATGGTATTTAAAATTAATATCGTAGACGTGCTGCGTATATATTTAAATCAAAAGCAGAAATGCTTTTTAAATTGTGTAAAGTATTTATCCTAAAATTTTCAAGTTTGACAAAAATGAACATTCGAGCGGGTCTTAATAAGATTACTAGCAGGCTGATAAAATGATCTTATCAGTATTTGTAAAAGAAATAATAATCATAGTACGTGCTATAACATTAGGTCAAATTCATATCACTTTTAGGAATCATGAAACTAAGGTAAACAAATATAATTATTGAGCATTCACAAGAGTGCCAGGTTATTGCGCAATATGAACTTACTTGAGATTTATTTAATAAAATTAATTTTTCGTAAGAAATGATTTGAGAGAGTTGTAAAAAAGAAATTATAATTTTGAAAGCTTTGACATTCTCAAATTTTAATTTCCAGAATCAAACCACCGAATTCTGACAAACCATTGGAAATATTTTTAAATGTATTAAAATCTTGAAATCTGTGACAATTCGTCGATTTCCATTAAAATTTGCGAAATCCCCCAACATTTTTCGAAATTTTTGGAGGCTCTATAATTTCTCATTTTCTTTGCTTGAATTTTTTAAATATGTAAAAATACCTGAAAATAAAATGTAATTCATTCCGTGAAGTGTAAATCATTTTTTTAAATCCCTTGAATATAATTTCAAGTTAACTTCTTTATCTAAGATATTTGAAAAAATTGTTTAAATCCCTTCGAATCTTTGGAGATTTAGTCAAATATTTTAATATCATTCAATTCCTTGATATTGGTTCAAATTTCTTGCAATTTGTGGAAATGCTGGGAATACAATGAGAATCAATGAAATTTCATTGATTTTCCAAAGTACTTAAGTAATTCCTGGAAGTATTATTAAATCCTACAAAATTCTTTTAAAACGTTTAGAAATTTTTATATCCCTTGAAGTGCTTTGGAATTTCTTGAAATCTCTTGGAATCTTTGAAAAACTTAGAAATTATTTAAAGAAGTATAAATAATTGAAAAATCACTTGAATATCATTTAAATTAAGCTTCTTTAATCAAGTTATTTTTAAACTATAGTTAAAATTCTTATAAGTTTTTGAAATATTTATAAATCCTACACAATTATTCGCAAACCTGTTGAATTTGGTATATATTTTGAAGTCCATTAGAATTCCTTAAAATCCCTTCAAATTTTGGGAAACATAAAAATTCATTTTAAAAGGCATAAATCCTTTGAGAGGTACTTAAGTACCATTTATATTAAAATAATTTATTAAATTAATCTAGTAAATCGATCAAAGCCTTAGAAGTATTTTAAATACCTTGAAGGAAGTGGACATTTTTGTTACATTACTACATTTTGATTGTTATTGTATATGAAATTATTTCTGCGACCATTCAAAGGGGTACGTTCACGCTTTGTAAATAAGAAAGAAAGGGATTTAAAATGTTGATGCACTGATACGCAAATATATAAATGTATACTGGAAGAAAATCTAGCCTTAAATTAATAATTTATCGTAACTAAAATTAAGGAATATATTTACACTAATATTAGGACATATATGGAATGAAAATAAGTATACATTGAAATTGAAATAAAGATAATCATCTAACTGAGAAAAATAAATTTCTCACGCCTGACCTCTAAACTAATGAGCCATGAAATCCGTAGTTAACCATGACATCCATAAATGAAATCCATAGTTATTTGTCAAAGAAATGATGCAAGTCAAGTTTCTAACTTGCAAGAAAATACAGGAGAAGTAGGAAAAATGGAAAAAGCGGTATATGTGTGGAAGAGGTGGGTTCAAAAATGATCTTAAGTAATGGCCTTAATGTATCAAGAACTAAAGCTCCACGAATTATGAAAACGTAGTATGATACAGCCGACACTGACAGAACTGCATATTAAAATTCTGAAGCACACTTTACTTCATTCCAGTAGACAAATTCTTATTTCTTATTTTAAATAATTTATTGCTTTCTTTAAGATAGTTTTCACAATTAAATTTAGTTGCTTCCTTAATTCAAGTTAAATCTAAAATTATGTCGAAAATAGCTTTAAGTATTTATTTTTACTGTGTACGAGGTACGTGTATGTAAACGGAGGTGATTGGTCATTTAAGACTGAAACATTGATCCAGAATTAGCGAAATACAGCCAGTCTGATGACGTCCTGGGAACTGTACAACTGCATTTCGATCTAACCGAGATATTTAATGAAGCGCATACTCATATTCATTGATTGAATAATGAATAATGAATACACATATTCATTAAGATAAACAAAAAAGTTAATTTCATTTATTGATATGCATAACTGTATAATAATTACATCAATATTAATTTTTGGGGTTTCTTAATACAAAATGTATCTTTAATGCAAAAGTAATGAATTTGATATTTTGATGAATTTAAATATTTGTGTGACGCCAAATTTAAATAAACAAATGTGAAGAATTTAGTCAAATTAATAATTGTTTATTGAAACCATTTACCTTCACTGATCAGCATCCTTAACATACCTTGTGATTCTCAAGCGTAAAAACAAATTCAAACACTCAATAATAATAAT
>NC_046659.1:156655600-156660877 GCF_010883055.1 Belonocnema kinseyi
TGTAGGTCCCCCCATCGTGTACTTGACTGCAACCCAGTCCATCAATGATGGGGTAAAAACCAGGCTTTGTCCAATATGTCTGGGCAGACTGCTCTCATCAGAACACTTGATTGCATTATAAAAATGCGTCCGTGACTGATGAGATATACCGGGACAGTTCCGTGCAAATTAATCAAATAAAAAAAAAAAATTCCAACTCTAACCAAAAATGCCTTCGACATGTTGGACAGTATAAGCCTGTGACAACATTTCGACTCCGAAATGTTTTTAATAATAATAATAATAAAGGAGTGAAATTTTAAAGACGGTTTAATTAGGAATTTTATTACATTCCTACAAGCGAAATGGTGAGATTTATGTCACTAATTAAATAAGGAAAGGTGTTCCACTAATCTGCTTAGAACTAATTACTTACTAGTTCAATGAGTAGCAAATGAGTTTCCAGTGAACCATAATTCATTTATTTTTCAAATACTTTTTGCTAATTTTTGAGTCTCAATTATATTATAATATACCATTGATAGGTTTATGCACGTCTTTACAGGGGGTGCATTGTTTATTGTTCACAGGACGAGTTGTGTTTTGAAAAAAATATTTAATCGCCTTTTCAATTTATATTTTAGTTTCATATTATTATATCATTAATAATTTTTTATGAAGAATATAATATTCAAAATTCAAGAGATAAATACATTTTATATTTTCGAAACAAAAGACAGCGTTGCTTTTTAAAGTGAAGTCCAGTGTAATATCAAGAAGTAAAATAAATAATATATTTAAGTGAAATAAATAATATTCTTCACGGAATTATGAATCTGCTCCATCCATCAAGTTTTCATTAATTTTTATGTAATTCTTTAATTGAGTGGCGTCAGTTTGTTGATTGACTCTTTCAATAACGTAAAATTTATGTATTTCTTTGAGCGTGATTAACTCTCTTCAAAATTGTTTGAATTTCTAAATGCAAATGATTGTTGAATACTTTTTATGTTATGAAACGATTAATTGATTATTAGCTGATCAATTTTGTTCACAATATTAAAGTATATAGAGATTTAGGTTTGGTTTTCTTCAATTAAGTGCAATAAATTTATTATATTTTTTAAGGTTATGTAATAAAAGATCAGATAAAATTTGCTCATTAAAAGTTTATTTACATTTCAAATATCCCTATTAAAATTACTTAATTTAACCAATCTTCTTAATTTTTTAAAATAATTATCTGGATTTAACAGGTCCGCCCACTCAGCGTCGCCACCAAGGCAAATTATAAAATGGAATGCGTCATATTTTTGTGCTTTTGTTGCTAATTTTATGCTAAAAAAAATTGTTTTGCTCTTCAAGCTTTGGAGAAAAGGGTGGCGGCGCCAGCAGGATGTCCACTCAGCGCCGCCACCTACGTAAACTCACTAAAAATGATTAAAATGCGATAAACGATAAGTGGACATTTGAAAATTTCGCTCTCTTTATAATTTCCCCAAAACTACCCTTCCACGTGAACGTATGCAGCAGAACATTTATATGTATGAAAAAAGCATTAAAAATAATCAAACTTAGAAGAAACTGTGAGTTGATATTTTTTTTTCTCTTTTTTTTCTCTCCGTTAATATATAATACGTTACACAAAAACTACCCCTAAGTCATACAAACCCTCCCCTTGTCATCAAAAATGTTATAAAAGTTGGAAAACTACCTTGAACAATGAAAAAATGGTTTAGAACTCCAAATTGATTACATAGCACTTCAAAATTTCCCCCTCTTCATAATCTTCCCGAAAAACTACCCTTCCACGTGAATCTACGCAGCGGAACATACATACGGATGAAAAAGCATTAAAAATAGTCTCTAATAGTCTCTAATAGCTCTCTGATAATATATGATACGTTCCCTAAAAACTACCCCTAAGTCATACATACTCACTCCTCGTGATTAAAAACGTTTTAAAAGTTAAAAAACCACCTTAAACAATATAAAAATGACTTAGGACTCAAAATTAATAACATGAAACTTGCAGATTTCGCTCTCATTATAATTTTCCCCGAAACTACCCTTCCACGTGAACCTATGCAGCGGAGCAAATATATCTATGAAAAAAGCATAAAAAATAATAATAAAAAAATTAAAATAATAATATGTTACGCAAAAACTACCGCTAAGTCATACATACCCTCCCCTCGTATGAAAAAACGTTTAAAAAGTTGGAAAACCACCCTGAACAATGTAAAAATGATTTAGAACTCCAATTGATTACATCTTCCGACGCAAGATGTTCTGTTGCATACGTTCACGAGGAATGGTAGTTTTATGAATATTATAATGACAGGAAAATTCTTAAGTGTCATGTAATTAATTTGGAGTTCTTAATCATTTTTACATTGTTCAGGGTGGTTTTCTAACTTTTAAAACGTTTTTGATCACGAGGGGTGAGTATGTATGACTCAGGGGTAACTGTTTGGGAACGTATTATAAATTATCAGAGAGAAAAAGAACAGAAAAAAAATATCAACTAACAGTTCCTTCTAAGTTGGACTGTTTCTAATGATTTTTTCATACATATATATGTTCCCCTCCATAGATTCACGTGGAAGGGTAGTTTTTCGGGAAAATTATGAAGAGATAGATATTTTGAAGTGCTATGTAATCAATTTGGAGTTCAAAATCATTTTTTGCATTTTTAAATGTGGTTTTCCAACTTCTAAAACGTTTTTGATTACGAGGAGAGGGTTTGTATGACTTAGGTGTAGTTTTTGGGTAACGTATTATATATTATCGGAGAGCGAAAAAAGAGAAAAAAAATATCAACTAACAGTTTCTTCTAAGTTGATTATTTTTAATGCTTTTTTCATACATATACATGTTCTGCTGCATACGTTCACGTGGAAGGGTAGTTATGGAGAAGGTAGTTTTCCCATTTTGAAAACTTTTTTGAACACAGGGGGTAGTTGTGTAACAATTAGGGGTATTTTTGGGGAAACGTAATATATGTCATTATAAAGCAAAAAAAAATCTCCACTTATTGTTTATATCATTATAATCATTTTTAGTGAGTTTTCGTAAGTGGTGGCGCTGAGTGGACGTCCTGCTAGCGCCGCCATACTTTTCTCCGAAGTTTACAGAGCAAAAAATTTTCTTAGCATAAAATAAGCAAAAAAAAATATGGCGTATTCCATTTTATAATTTGCCTTGGTAGCGACGCTGAGTGGGCAGACCTGAATTTAACCCTCTAATTTGTATCTATATTTTAATTTTTTCTTGAATTAGTTTAAAATATTATCAATACTTTAATCTTAAGGAAAATATGAAATAGAATTACTTGAATGTTTCAATGAAAATAATGGTTTATTGTTTCGTATTTTAAAAAAGTAGCGGGTTGGCAAAAAAGGAACTTTGTAGAAAAATTAAAATTATCTTCATGCTTAATCCATTTTCATTTCTTCCTTCCTAATAAAAAACGCAATTGTAAATTAAATTTGTAAAGTTTTTAGTGATTCAGATTTCGAGAAACGGGAATATTTTTCTTTAAGTTTTTTTGCATACCAGAATACAACTATAATAATTTACTAAAAAAAATTTTTACATTGAAAAAATGCCATTTTCTACTTTTTCTTAAATTATAAAAAAAAGTTTTTTGTTCTGATTTATTCAAGAAATCGGGAGGCTTTGTCATATAAAAAATAATATGTTTCATAAACAAAACTAATTAAAAAGATTAAACGAATATGTATGATAGTTACAAGAAATTGTTGTAAGAAATTTTCTTGTCCATTTCTTTTCAAATAAACGAAATCTGGCCTTACAAAATACCCACACATGATTCCGTATCCGTGTCCTTTGGAAAATAAATTAAATTTCTTTGATCATTAAGGGATTCTGGAAAATTCCACAGATTTAAAGAAAATTTTAAGATTTATAAAGAATTAGTAGTGTTTTAGAAAACAGTTGAATGATCAGCAGAAGATTAATTTTCTACTAAAAAATACGAATTTCCAGAAACTTACATAATTTTTCAAGTAAATAGTTGAATTTCTTAAAAGGCGAATTAAAAAAAAATCGCATGAATTTCTAAATGAATAATTTGAATAATTGCGCGTAGTTCGTTTTTCTACGAGTGTTAAATTCTCGAATGAAAGATAATAAATATTTAAGATTCAGGAATCCTAAAAGACATTAAGATGTATGAAAATTTCAAGTAATTTTAATGCATTTTGAAGGATAAAAACAAATTTCAACGGAATTCTAGAAAACTTTAGAAAGTAAATTAAATCTTATTGATTCGCAAAGGGATTTAAACGATTGTTCAAGAAATCTTTAATAAAGAAGTTTAATTCAAATGATATTCAGGGGATGTCAAATGATTAATACTATACGGATGAATTCTATTTTATTTTACCTCTGATTATTTCGAGGATTTTAGAGGTTTTATCAATTTTAAGGGATATTGGTAGATTTTAACAGATTTCGTGATTGTAATGATTTCTTAATAACATCCAGATACTACAGAAGACTTCGAAAGCTTTTCCTAGGTATCAAAATAAGAGTTCAAGAGATTGTAAAAATTTTAAAGAAAATCACAAATTTTTTCTTTGTAAAGTTTATTACTTCAGAATCGACATTTTCTTACCAATTCATATAACATTGTTAATGGTTTAAAATAATTGTTCCTCTATAGTTTTTCTACTTTTAGGAACAATTATGAACATTTATGAATATCCTACGAGGGTAGTTCAATAAGTCCTTAGAATGACCAACAGATAGCGCGCGAATCGCTCCAAATCATCTGTTTTCAGTCAGCACCACTCCCGACTAGATGTATGGTGCAGTCACAGTCCACATCTTCTGAGTTTACGTGTTTTTATAATCAATTGAAAAAAAAAAATTGTTCACGAAATCATCAATAAAATCCACGATATGGTGTTGAAGGATAGAAGATTAAAAGTGCGTGAGTTAGCTGAGGCCACAAGGATATCTATAGGTGCAGTTGTTTCAATTCTACATGAAAAATTAGGCATGAAAAAGCTATCGGCAAGATGGGTGCCGCGTTTACTCTCAGCTGAGAATAAACGCAATAGAGTGGTCGCCTCTGAGGCTCTTTTGGCGCGCATAAGTCGGGAATTTTTAAGTGAGGAATTTTTTCGTCGATTTGTGACTGTGGATGAAACATGGATACACCATTTAACTCCTGAGACAAAGGAACAATCCAAACAGTGGATTTCCACAGGCGAACCAACTCCAAAGAAGGCAAAGACCGTAAAGTCAGCTGGTAAGGTTATGGCTACA
>NC_046659.1:156660977-156665504 GCF_010883055.1 Belonocnema kinseyi
TTTTACTTCTTATTTATATGGACTTTTCACCTTTAGTTAATCAAAAAGTATTGCCTCCTACTATCTATTAACTTAAAAGTAGTTTTATAAATAAAAAATTTTTAAAAAACATGGTTGTCTCATCATTGTTTTATATCTTGAACCATCTTACAAATCTCATTAAAAATGTATACCTTAGAATATTGTAAATACTCAAATAAAAAGCAGAAATTGTTGTTAATTTGAGTGAAAATTATTTCATAATTTGTTTGTTTACAAAAAAATCAGTTCGAATTTTGAACGGGTCTTAATCAGTTAATTGCCACGCTGATAAGAGAATCTTATCAGTATATGAATAAAAAAAATCATTGCACGTGTTATAACGTATATTCAAATTCATATCAATTATGGGAATCACGAAACTGAGGTGAAAATAAATATGTAGTAAGTATGTGCAAGTGTGCGAGGTTATTACGCAACATCAATTTTTATTATGACTTTAAATTTATCTGATTAAATTCATTATTTTTGGCAACATGATTTCGAGACATAAATAACAGAGAAATTACAAAATCGACATTTTTAGAAATTGCCAGTTTTAAATTCCTTTAATCAAAAGATCAATTTTGGAACAACGTAAATGAAAATTTCTCTATCAAACATATTTTAAAAACAAAATCAATTTTATTCATAATCTCATAGAAACATGCAAAAAAATATCGAGGTTGAACAATTCAACTTTGGACAGCCTAATATTTCTGAATTTCCTTAATATCTTTAAAATCTGTTGAACCATAATTTTATTTCATATATTGGATTTTTAATTTTGGAATTTCTTAATATCTTGATACCCAAAATTTTCGAAATAATTGCAGATTTTATGATTACAAATTTTCAATATCCCTTGAAGTCACGCAGGATTACTTACAATTTTATGAAATCGTTGGAAAACATAAAAATTCATTTAAAAAGGTTAAAATCATTCAAGAGCCCCGTGAATATCATTTAAATAAACCCTATTTAAAAAATTTATTGAAAACAAATCATTTAAATCGCTTAGGATTTCTAAAATATTTATAAATTCTACCAAATTTTTTTAAAAACAAATAATTTTTTATAGTTTCTTCCATTGAATTTTAATGTTGATTTTTTTATCAATCTCGACTTTTCACCTGCCTTGGATCAAAGAGCTTTTCCGCTTACAATTGATTTACTCAAAAGTAGTTTGTTAAACAAAAAATAAAAAAATAAATCATACCGATTGCTTTATACAGAATCAAATATATAAATTTGGACCAGCTATTAAAAATATTTTTAAATCCATTACAATCTTGAAATGTTGAAATTTGTTGATATCCATTGAAGCTTATAATATTCCTCAGCATTATTTTAATATTTAGAAGTCCTACAATTTTTATTTTATTAATGTAGTGTAATCCCTGAAGTATGAATTATTTAAAAGCCCTTGAATATAATTTCATGTGAACATGATTATTGAGATATTGAAAAAATATTTTAAATCCCTATCAATCTCTTGAACTATCTTTTTTGAAAATTCATTTCTTATGGTGAAGATTCATGATGTTAGTAGAAAATTTATATTTTTTTATATAACCCTGTGATTTGAAATTGACTTTCTTTTTAAACATTTATATTTTTGTTTCAAATTTCAAATCTGTCGTTTAAATTGAACCATTTGCTTTACAAAAATTAAACTGTTTGTTATAAAATAAAATTTTTCTCTTCAAATCGTTTTCCCTGATTGAAAACTTAACTGTTCACTCAGTCTTTCTTCTTTATGGTTTATATATCCAACAGTTTTGTTACAAATTGATCTAATTTGGTAAACATTCGTCATGTTGGTCAAATATTAATCTTTTTGGTGTAAAATGATTCTTTTTGGGTATGAAATTTAACTATTTTGTTAAAATATTATGTTTTGTAATTAAGAATTTGATTTTTGCTTTTAAAAAAATTAATATTTAAGACGAAAATTTAACGATGCGATTTTCGGTCAAAACAATATCTATTGTATTTTCAAATTTGACTATTTGTTCAAAATGTATCTTTGTATATTAAAAAATTTAACTATTTTTATAAAGTCCTTATTTATGGCTGAGACTTGCTGTCAAGATTAGTGAGATTAATGTCCTGTTTAGAAAATGTTTTTTACCCAGTATAAAATTTTTTTATGTCGTGACCATAAATATGTAAATGAAGCGCATATCTTATCTAACATTTAATATATTACACCGCCTAAAGTTCTTAACGAAATAACAAGTTTTTTGTTACAAATTATCTTTACTAGATTTCTAAGAAAACTTTCGAAGCAGCTTTCATTATATTCATAAGATGAAATCATTTAATTAAAAGATGATAGCATGAATAAAATATAATTTCATTTTTGTATTTCAACCACGGTAGATATAAGGATTGCTAAAAAGTCTGTCTTTCTGAAATCTTTATTCAAGCTATGATCTTCGATTGTTTAAGACAACTGTTTTAATACCTAAGTTATGGTAGTACTGATTACGGGATTTAATTCTACGGAAAAATATTAGACTAAGGCTTCCGTCGTCCAAGTTTTTAGAAATATGATAAAAATCTTGCAAAATTAATTGACGGATCTAAAAAAGGGGGAGGGTTTCTATCCGTACGACGAGGCGTAAGCTATTTGTACGCATATAAAATTTATTTAATGTATAGTAATAAAAGTAGGTTTTACGCCCAAGCCAATCAGCGGCCTACTCGTAGACGACAATTTATGTTAAGAATGAGATAATGGCTGGTATATATACAAGCAAAAAAACTTTCATTGAACATCCAGTTACAGTCTGAAAAATTCTGCAAAATTTATTTCTCAGTGTCTACTTAAAAATGAAGATTTGTGTCGTTACGCTGCTTTTCACATTGGTGGTTTTTCCTAACTATATTCGTAAGTAGAACATAATCCAGATATCAACTATATTCCAACAAATTTTTTTCACTTTGATAAAATTGAAATGTCAGTTCTTATTATTTTTTATTATTTATTTACCTAATTTACAGTCATATTAATTGTGATAAAATAATTTTTTATATAACCAATTTCAATTCAAACATCTTGTGCTTACTATTACAAGTATTAATTATTAGTCCAATCGTCATTAACAATTCTGTATGTATTAAGAGATCTCCGAGATACCGTTTGTATGTATTATTTTTTCAAATTTGAAACGTTTAAATTTTCCATTACGTGGTCAAACTATGCAAAAAACGAAGAATATGAATTTAAAAAATTGCGTACCCCAAAAAAATACAAGTTTTGTACTAATCATATCATACAAATGACAATAAAAATTAAAATTAAAATGTGGTGAAAAATTGCAAGAGGCACAAAAAATATATAGATAGAAAAAATGTTTTCACCCACAAAAATAATATACAAATTTTTAAAAATTTATTATATTATCATCATTTAAGATTGAGAAAATATTCGAATTTTCCGGAATTTGACACTACAACATTCATATTTTGAACCAAACGACGAAAAATATCCTACAAAATGTTTTCTTACCCTTCTTCAATAGAACTCTTAATTGGGAAAATAGGGAAAATAGGGAAAAGTTTTTGGAGGATTTTTAGCGTTTAAAAATTTCTACATTTCTTTGTACTATTTTTACTATTTTTTTACAGAACTCCCCGTTTTTATTAATTTTTTGAAATTGATGTAAAAAACGAAAATTCAAATTTTACACCAAAAGGCGCGAGATACGTAATAAATCTAAAAGAAGACGTGGAGGATATTTTGCTTTATCCATAGAAAAATACGATGAAAACAAAAATTTTCACAAACAAATTCCATCCACATACAAAAAAGCATTTGAAGAACAGTTTTTTTCCAAAAAATTCTTTTGTAAAAATTAAATTTTTTTATATTTGTGGATAAAAATTCTGTCTCAAAAGATATTCCTAAAAAGAAAATATTTGACAGTCTGAGAGACGCAGGGTACGCTCCGATGGTTACAATAAGAACATTTAACGTACCCCGAGGAAAGTTTTTGATGCCATCAGAAGTTTTTAAATTGATCTTTTATGTTTAAAAAATTTTTATTGGTAAAACTGGTTTTTTATTAAGCTGCAAAGTGAAGCGTAAATCATGTATTTCGACGAGTGTGCACAGTTCGAGAAATCCACTCCCATCACTTTCCAAATATATTTCCGTTCTGTGCTTGAGTGACTCGAGCACTACCTTACTCGCTGAACTTGAAGCGAGAATTTAGATTTTAGATTTTAGATTTTAGATTTTAGATTTTAGATTTTAGATTTTAGATTTTAGATTTTAGATTTTAGATTTTAGATTTTAGATGTTAGATTTTAGATTTTAGATTTTAGATTTTAGATTTTAGATTTTAGATTTTAGATTTTAGATTTTAGATTTTAGATTTTAGATCTTAGACTTTAGACTTTAGATTTTAGATTTTAGATTTTAGATTTTAGATTTTAGATTTTAGATTTTAGATTTTAGATTTTAGATTTTAGATTTTAGATTTTAGATTTTAGATTTTA
>NC_046659.1:156665604-156674717 GCF_010883055.1 Belonocnema kinseyi
AGATTTTAGATTTTAGATTTTAGATTTTAGATTTTAGATTTTAGATTTTAGATTTTAGATTTTAGATTTTAGATTTTAGATTTTAGATTTTAGTATTTTACTAAATATTTAAATAACTACTGTTAAATAAAAAATTTCAACCTGAATAATTTTTTCGTCAATTATTGCATTTCTCTTAGACGTGTTTTAGACGTGTTCCGTGATCGAAGAAATAAGGGTGTATATTTTTTATCTGGTTTAAAGAAAAAGCGATTAATAAACACTTCTTTATTTCCATAATTAATTTTAAAATTGTTAAAAAAACTTCATTAACAAAACATCCCTATATCTCTTTTTACAGAATCATCATCATCGTCCAATCCATCATCATCAAGGCCACCCAGTTCACCAGCACAAGGTAATGTAAAGAATAAAATACAATCTAAAAAAATTATTAAAAAACTTTTATAACAGCAACTAATTAAATGGTTGTCCCAACTAACAAAAGTAGCAGCGGCATATCTTACAAACCGAATAGCTGATATAACTAATAATTTTTTTCGGTGTTTAAATTCTGAACGTATTTTTTGAGGAATTTGGTCAATATTAATCCTAACATAGACGCGTTTACGATGTTCTTTGCACACGTTAGAATTTGAAATAGTGAGATTTATTATATTTTAGGAGAAAGGTTTGTTCACAGTTCAAACGAAGCATTTAAGATGATTAAGTTAGCTGAAAAAAAAACAATTGTCCTCTAATTTAAAACGAATACTTTTTTGTATATTTTACAAATAATAATGATTAAATAACTATTTATGTACTATGAACAATTCATCTTATTTTTTATATAAACATTGCAGGCTCCTGACTCTGTAAAGAACTACTTTTCTGGGTGTGAAATGTTACCACTTGGTTCAAATTTAAATTACATTGTTGGAAATTCAACAATTTTGCTGAAAAAACATACTGCTTGGTTGGAAAATGAATATTTCTTAAAAATTCAACTGTTTTGTATACAAATTGTATTTTTAACTGAAAATTCAAATATTTTTTTTAGAATAATTACTTTTCTGTTCGGTTAAAAACTCAAATGTTTGATTGAAAATAAATCTTTTTTAGTTGAGGACTCAAAAATTTTGTGAAACGTTAGTTTTTGTTAGATATATCCAGATGCATTTAGTGTAAAATTAAAATATTTTTTCTTCAAATATTGAAGATTCAGAATTTTAGTTGAATTTTTATTTTTCGGCTGAAAATTATTTTTCAAACCAAAAATTTTCGAACATTCAACTTATTTTTTTTTAAATTAACTTTTTTCTTGAAAACTTATAATCTGGTGTTGAAAATTCAACATTGGTGAATAATGCTCTTGAATAAAAATCCAAATGCTTTTAATATAAAATTAAAATATTTTTTCCACACATATTGAAGATTTAGAATTTTAGTTGAATTCCTTTTTTTAGGCTTAACAATATTTTTTAAACGAAAAATTGTCGAAAATTCAACGGATCTTTTTTAACTTAACTTTTTTCTTAAAAATCGAACAGCTTAGTAGAAAAATCAATAATTTGATACAACTTGAAACTGTTTTGTCGAAAATTCGTTTTTGCGTTGACAAATAACTCTCTTGTATAAAAAATGACCTACAGTGAAAGTAGCCACATCCATTTTCAAAACTATTTAGTTAAAATTTTAGGTAATTTGCTGAAAATTCGTCTTTTTGGAAAAAAAATTTCTTTTTGATTAAAAATTGACGTGTTTTGTTAAAAAGTAGCCTTAGCTGAAAGAAACTTAATCTCATGTATTGAAAATTTGTTATCTATTTGTAATCCTTTAAATCCTTGGAGATTCAGTAAAATCCTTTAAATCTCGTGAAATTCCTTCATGTGCCTTGAAATATTTGAAATCGCTAGAAGACGGTTCAAATTTAATTTAACTTATTTTCTGAAACTCAGTTCATTAGAATTTTAAAAAAAATCTTGATAATCTTTTTATTTCCTTGAAAACCGATGAAATTTTCTCAAATCAGTTGAAATATTTGATACACCCTTAAAACCCACTCAAGTCCTCCGAAATTTTGTTAAATCATTTGAAATTCCTTAAAAGCTCCTAATATATCTGGAAATCGATTTAAAATAAGCGAATCATGTGACTGTACTTTCTCTATTTTTTACCTATAATATTTTTTCGCAAGGAAGGATTACAAGATATTGCAAAAAATGGCTCGATACATATTTCACGAGATCTAAACAGATCATAAAAATCTTAAAAATAGTAGCTATAATTTTCTGAATTGATCAGGTACAGCGCCGATACGATTTACTCCAATTAAGCTGCAAGCAGGTGATATGGTCTTCTGTGCTGACAATGTTGCTGGACGATATGTTAAACTAGGCCGTATTGGAGTGTTTTATAAAATAAATTGGGAAAATCAAAGTTTCGGTAATAAAAACCTTCTGATTTTTTTAATAGTCCATTAGTGCAATGCTAAGATAATTCATAAGTCAACCACCTAATCACTAATTCAATTTTAATTTTCATAAATTCAGTAATAAGCAACGGTCGATACGTGGTATTACAACAGAAAGACCTTAAGGATGGTGATGCGCTGATACGCAATAGATGGTTTATTGGATTTTGGGCCATGAACTCGTTTTACGAGGCACCTGAAGACAAGAAAAAACAGATGATCTTTCCCTGAAACTTTGATTCAGGTTTAGCGAAATATTGCTACCCTGATGATGACCAGGATAATGTAAAACTGCAATTTCGAAATTTCGAGCGAACCGAGATATCTAATGAAAGGCATTTATATCTCTACCTTTTGATGTTTGATTATCGGTACAATTGTGAGCCACCCTCACGAAGATTGGCCTTTTCGTTAAAATAAACCTTATAAAAAATATTTTAAAATAAAATTACTAATAAATAGTGAAAGATTATTATTAATATACTCTGCGATATTTATCATTAGTATTGTTAGCGAGTATTTCTCAATAAATCTACAGTTTGAAGCTGAATAATAATTGTTTTTGGGGCCAATCATTCTTCCGATTATATTATGAGAGCTTTTTAAAAATAAGTTCCTTTCTTTGACAGGGTGGACAATCTTTATACATTAAAAAAGAACAGAAAATTGTTAAACTCAATTATTAATATTCACAACTCTCTGATAATTGATTAACTATTATTTTTTAAGTATTCCTAATACTAAATGTATCTACCATTAATATAAAAGTAATAAATTTGATATTTAGATCATTAAAATCTTTGTGTGTGTCCAGAATAAAATAAAGTAGTGTAGCAAATTTGTTTAAATTGTGAATTGTTTATTGACACCATTTGGTTTCGCTGATTAGTAACCTTAACACACATCATTAACCTCAAGCGTAGCAACAAATCTAAACACCGAATAATACTAATTAAAAGATTAGATATTTAATATATGAATTTTGCAGATTCACAGATTCAATTTAAAAAAATTGTGTTTAAAAATAATTATTTTAAAATAAGGAGCTTAAGGAAAGACATTGATTATTTACTTAACGCGAACATTGCCCTTACTTTTTTTAAATGTAAGGCGTTGGCAAAAAAAAAAAATTTTGTAAGTATTGTTTTATGAGATTCAAGTATGGCTATCACTTTAACTAAATTTCTAAGAACTGAGGATTTCAATTCATTTTTTTAAACGAAAAGATGGCAATACTTGGGAAATGGTTTTTTAGCATTGTAAACTTTACTTACATAGTAAGAAGAAAATGTGATGAAGATTGTAATGTACTACATCATACGACATCTTCCAGCATAACATACTTTCAAGATATTGCTTCGAAATAAATGCATTAAAACAAAATATTTTTCATACCTAATGTACTTTAACTTGTTTTTAACTTCTGAAAACTTAGTTACTATTTGAATTAGTAATTACACCTGGAATCTCGTGTATACTCTCTGTGCAATCTCATGCAATCCCATGCAGTTGATCGATTTTTAAGGGACTTTAAAAGATTTCCACTAATTTCCAGGAATTTCAAAAAATTTCGAGAAAGTTTAAAGAATTTTAAATATTACTAAACATATCCGGAATTTTTAAGAATTTAAAAGGATTTCAAAGAATTTAAAAAAACGTTGAGACATTTCTTGTTAAATTTCGAGGGATTATTCAGGATTTCTACACTTTCCAAAAATTTCAAAAGATTTTAAAGAATTGTGTAGGATTTCCAAAGGTTTTAAGTTTTAACGTATATAACACTCAAGGACTTTCAAATTATTTATACTATTTTCCATGGATTTTTGAGTGTCCGAAGATTACTAGGAATTTTAAGAGATTCTAAAATACTTAAAGAAATTTATATAATTTTTTTTAAAGTGTTTTCAAAGAATTGTATAGAATTTAAAATATGTTAAGGGATTTCTAGGAAACTTAGGAAGATTCGAATGATTAATACTTCACGGAATAAATTAAATTTTATTCTAGGGCATTTCTAAAGATTTGTATATCTCAAGTAGAGAAGATTAGGAATTATAGGGCCTAAAAATATTTTAAAGTCTTTAATGATTTTTATAAAATTTTAATGGATTTTGATAGATATAAAGACTGCAATGAATGTAAGAATATTTTGAATAGATTCAAAAGATTTAACGAGATTTCGAAAGCTTTACTTTTAGTTTAAAATAACCTTTAAGAAATTCTCAAGATTTTAAGGAAATTCACAAAATTTTACTGTGCAAAGCTTATAATTTCAAAAACCTTTCTTAATTCCAAATTCAGCTGTTTGGTTGAAAGTGAAAATTCTTTCTGAAAAATTTATTTTTTTTTATCATTAATGCAGCATATTATTTTAAAATAATTTTTCATATTGAAAGTTAAAATATTTGTTTGGTATGTTCATTTCCGTGCATCACTTTACTCAATAAAAAATTTCGTTACTCCATATTTACTCCAACATTTATCACCATCAGTTGGCAATTTAACTATTCAGTTAAAATTTTGTCTTTGGTAGTAAAATATTCATCTACTTAATGAATAATTAATATTAAAATTGAAATTCCACAAAAAAGTCAAAATTTGATGGAAAATTGATCTATTTTGTAAAAAATAACATTTTTGGAAAGAAAATTGGTTTTTCCAGCTAACAATATAAATATTTAACAACCTATAGAATAATCTGTACTGACACAATAGTATTTCTTAGATGAAAAAAAATTCAGCTCTAAACACTTTTTTTTATTACCTGTGCAGAAACCTGTATTAAACTTATTTTATTGGACGATTAAAAAAAAATTCTAAGGTTGAAAATGTTGCTCACAAATCTTTTCCAAATCTATTAAATTTTTTCTACATATTTCCAACTGTTAAAATCAAGAGCACATGAGACTCTAAAAATCTGGTCCAATTACACGAATAAATATTTAGTGATCGCTGACTAATCATACAAATTTTCTACATATCAGTACAATGGAAATTTCTACGAAGATAAGAATGCGACGTACATCGCTTATGTTAATTTGTAATCATAATAATTCTCTGAAAAAAATATTAAACATTTATTAATGAAGGAGACAAATATATATTTGTTTGTCCTAATATAATTTAAATATTATAATTTGCCAATGTTTGAAATGGAATAATTTCAGAACAAAGGGTATGACAAAACATAGGGAATTCAGTATATTTCTATAATGGTTTTCCTGTGATGAATTTCTAGTCATATTTTGCAATTAAAAAAAAAATCATTCTAAGGAAATCTGTATTGAAGTAAAGAGTGGCAAAATATTTAAAGGATTGGTGCAAAAAATAGAGAATGTAGAAACGATTTTTCTTTCTTAACTTATAAATTTCCGAACCTATCAGGAGGTCTTAAAAGATTCCAAAGAATTTTAGCCGATTTTGAAGGACTTTAAGGAGTTCTGCGAATTTTATAAGGATTTCAAGGATTTCTAAACATTTCAGTTATGTAAAAATATTTTTTTTCTTTCAAGATTTTTAGGTTAGAAAATACTCCCATGCATCTCAAATATTTACTTTAGGGTTATGTAATTGAATATTGAATATAATTTGTATAATAAAAGTGTATTTAGATTTAAAATGCCGCTAATTTAACTTACATAATTTTTAAAATGATCATTGTGTTGTGAAACAATTCTCAGAACTCAATATTTAAAATTATATTAAATTATGCTTTAAGTTTCTATGTAATTAGTTTAAAAGATGATAATTACTTCAAAATTTCCAAAAAATATAAAGTAAAAATAAAAATTATTAAAGAAACTAACATGGTGGCAAAAAAAGAACTTTGCAAATATTTTTTTATGAGATCCAAGTATGACCTCCAAATTTATTAAAGTTCTACGAACTAAAGATAAAAATTTATTTTTCTAAACAACGAGATCGCATTTTCCCGAACGCGATTGTGTAACATGAAAACTTTACAAATATAAAAAGAAGGCAAATTGAAATTACGTTCACAATTAATCTACTTTACATTTTTGACGTGATAAAAACCCAATTACTAATTGAATTAGTGAAATTTTCACTAATTAAAATTTCCAAAAAGTGTAACTCTTATCCACACTTAAAAAAATATTATAGAATATTTAGAGTAGGTCTATAATGATTTTCTTCAAGGAGAAAATCGGGAAAAAGTCGACTCTTTTGATTTATGATTTTTTTTCTTACTCAAATACTTTTTTCCCGAATTCAAAACCATATGTTTCTCAAAAAAATAATCTCTACAAAGCAGTTTAATTTCTAGAGAATTTTAGAAAATGAATAAAATCTCATTGATTCTCAAGGTATTTTGAACAATTCCGTATATTTAAAAAGAATCACAAATATTTATAGATATTTATAGGTATTTTTACTGATTCCGAAAATTCAAGCAGAAAATATTGAGCATTATGGGACCGCAAAAGGTTTGAAAAATGTTAGTTGGTTTACAAATTCCAATGGATCTTAACAGATTTTAACAAATTTAAATATTTTAATGGATTTAAAAATATTTCCAATAGCATCTAGAGATTTTATGAGATTTCAAAAGCTTTTATTATGGATTAAAATAAATGAAAAAGAGATTTTTAAACATTTTAAAGAGATTTACAAATTTTTGTTTCTCTACTTTTAACAATAATTCATTCATATTTGAATATTATTTATTCTTATGCTGATTAATATCCTACAATTTTTTTTGTGTAATGATTTTCAGCCAACGAAAACCACGAGAATTTTTTTTTAATAACTTTATTTTTAAAAGCACTTTTACATAAATGCATAAAAAGTTTAAGTCTATCTATATATACTAGTCCCTTCCATATGCTTTTAATGTTTATCTTTTATTATTCTCGAGTTTTCACCTGTAGGCAATCAAAAAGGATTTTCGCTTACAATTTATTAACTTGAAAGTGGTCTTCTAAATAAAAAAGTAGAAGAAGAAACATGGGTCTGCCTTTATTTTTTTGGAGTCTTCCAACATCTTACAATGTTATTAAAAATGGATTTTGTAGACGCAGTGTAAATATTTAAATCAAAAACAGAAATTTTTATCAAATTGATAAGTGAAAATTATTATATCATAGTACGTGCTGTAACTCAAGGTGATATTCACATCAGTTATAGGGATCATAAAACTAAGGAAAACACAGATATTTAGTTAGCATGTAGAAGCGTGCGAGGTTATTGCGCAATGTGAATATTTCTTTTTGTTGACTTTCAAACTTATCTGACTAAATCTGTTCTTCGTGAGAAATGATTTTGACACAGAAAAAAGAAATAAATTACAATAACAAAAATTTTAGATATTGCAAAGTTTAAATTCCCGGAATAAACCAATCAAATTTAGACCAGCACACATGAAAATATCGTTAATTATCATATTTTTAAAACATAATGAATTTGAAATTAATAATCTTATATGAATATACACAACAATATCGATGCTGAACAGAAAAACTTTGTAAATAAAAACATTTTTGAATTACTCTAATATCTTTAAATTCTCTTGATCTTTAGTTGTATTCCATATAAAAAGCTTTTGGAACTTTTCAAAATATCTCGATGTCATTGGAAATATTTTGGAATTCATGACGATCTTAAAATATGTTAAAATCTTTTAACATCCGTTGAAATTTGTAAACTCACTCAAAATTTTCAAAATAATTAAAAAATTGATGTATCTTGAAATCTTTGAAAATTTTATAAAATTCTTTGAATCTCTTTAAATTTGTGTAATATTTTAAAATCGGTGAGAATTGCTTACAATTCCAAATAATGCTTGGAAATCTTTTCAATTCTTTGAAAGTCCGCGAAATGTTTCGAAATTCCTTGAAATTCGTAGAAATATTTTTCGCACTCTTAAAAACAAAAGTCACAAAAATCTCGAAAGAATTTTTGTCGATTTTCTTCAATGTGGATTGTTTAATTTGAAGAACTCGAAAGAAGAACTGTTTTCAAATTAAAACACATAAATAAGAGTTCAGTTTCAGGGAAAGGGAAGTGCCAAATAATGTCATATTTTATATGCATAATGAAACTAACTGAAATTTAAGATTTCCAATTTGAAAATTTTATTAACTAGCCAAAGTCAGACATATTTAGCAGAATTAAAATATTTATTTGACATGAGCAAAACTAATTCTTTTCCAATATAAATCATTTGCAATTTTCAACAAAACAGGTAGATTTTCAACGAAAGTAATAAATCATTGAAAAAAAATGAATTCTCTACAAGAATTGTAATAGTTGATTTTACCAGAAAAACATTTCAATTTTAAATAAAAAATAGTTGAATCAGGCTAAAAAATAAGAATTTTTAACACAAAACTTGAATGCTTAACCACACTACATCACGCTAAAGACTTTAGTTGATAACCAAGGAAATTTTTGAGTGGATACAGAAGATGCATTTTTAAACAAAGAATAATAAGCAATAATATATAAAGAAATATATACACACACACATATATAATTAAAAATTTTTCATAAGGACAACCGTAAGATTTCGCCGGGAGCGGGTACTAATCTGAAAAATTGCACCCGCTTCCAGCGAAATCGCGGTAAAATTTCAGCCACAACCACGTCTCACAACCGTGAGATCGGTGGTTACAGTCTGTAAAGGAATCAATACGACGATCCA
>NC_046659.1:156674817-156678166 GCF_010883055.1 Belonocnema kinseyi
TGCATGCTTTTGTTCATGTGCATAACCTTTCTTGTCCCGATATCAAGAGATCTGAGCTCGTTCTTCGTCCATGGAACTACCCCAAATGAATAGAGTAGTACCAGGAGGGCAAGCATATTCGTTCCAGATACTTTGTTCCTCGCCGACAGTTCGGAAGACCAAATCTGTCGGATGAGAAGTTTGTATCTGCTTCGGAGAGTATCCTTTATAGACGTCACATCCTGAATGCGGCTCTGTGGCAAGCCCAGGTATGTATAAATCTCTCCAGCGCAAAGATGTCGTATGGCGCTTCTATCAACGAGCTCAGGATCTTCAGGGATGCCATTAAGTTTTCGTCGCTTTAAATAAACCTTGGCGCATTTGTCTAACCCAAATTCCCTTCCAATTTCCTTAGTATATCGTTCGACAATCCCCAGAGCTAGATGCAGTTGCTCTCTGTTTTTAGCATAGATCTTAAGATCGCCCATGTAAAATACATGAGTAACCTTGTACTTTCGATCTGCAGTTTTGCCGCACAAGTACCTGTCGGAATAGCGCAGTGCTAGAGATAGTGTCTATAATGTAAGGCAAAAGAAGAGTGGGCTCATGGTTTCGCCCTGAAAGACACCTCTCTGAAACGTGACCTTGTTAGTTGTCACACGATTTTTGCCAGATGACATAGTAAATCTGGTTTTCCAAAGCGGCATCAATCTCTCTATGCACCCAACTATTTGAGAATAAACCTTTAAGATTTCCAAAAGACAGATGATAAGTCTATGGGATGTAGAATCGAAAGCTTTCCGATAATCAATCCAGGCCATCGATAGGTCACGCTGGTAGAATGCTGCATCTTTGCAGACACATCTATCGATGAGCAGGTTCTCCCGACATCCAGCTACGCCTTTCTTTGAGTCTCCTTGTTCATACATTTCTTGCCAGACAGGTTCAATTGCCCGAACAATCCTATCATTTAGGATGGCTGTGAATATCTTATAAAGCGTGTTCAGACAAGTTATGGGCCTGTAGTTCTTTGGGTCAGCTAAGTTGCCTATTTTCGGCAGAAGTATTGTGCGCCCTTCCACCAACCACTCTGGAATCGGCTCTTCCGACTTCAAATATGAGGTGAAAGTACGGGCCAAATGCTGATGGGTTGAAGAAAACTTCTTTCACCAGAAGGTTTTGATACAATCTGGTCCCGGTGCGGAATAGTTCTTCATCCCTCTTAATACTTTTTTCACCTCCTCGGTAGTGATGGGTGGGCATTCTTAATCAGGTGTTATGAGGGCAACACGTAACTCCTTGAAGCTATTTATATGTTCTGAGTCTTCGTCCAGTCTATGCTGAACTTCGAAGACTTCTCTCCAAAATAATTCGACCTCCTCTGGTTTGGGTGGGTGTTCGACAGTAACTGGAGGGTCTTGGAAGAGTCGAGATGGGTCAGAGAGAAACTGTTGATTTTCTCAGACCCACCTCTCTCTCCGCTCTAGACTTCTCTTAGCATCAGATAGTATCCGTATTCTCTCAACAATATGCTGCCTGATATATATATATATATATATATATATATATCAGGCTGTTTACAAAAAAACATTTTTTTTAATGGTATGGTATTAAAAAATAACACTAACTAAAAGTTTCAAATGTTTTCCAATAATACTGCAAAAATATCATGCTCTATATTTATATTATTTTTTTGTAAAATTACTTGAATTGAATATGCTTTTGCAGTTTTATTGGCAAATATTTGAAATGTTTGATTAATGCTCTTTTTGATCGCAGATATCTTTGAAACGGTTGATCTGTTGAACTTTGACCTTCAGATGTTTTTTGTAGAGCGTGAAATGTGTTATTTAAATAGAAAAACTACAGATGAATAGAGGAAAACTTTAATATTAATATTAAGGGCTCTAATAGGCGCCAATTTTTTTTTTATATTTACTTTTGACTTTTCAGCGCAATGTTTTTTTAAACACCCTAATATATACAAATAATATAATACAAATATAATTAATTTGAAAAACTTCGTTTAAAAACGCAACTATTCTTTGGGTAGAAAATCCATCTTTTATGGCAGAAGAGTCATCTTACTTGGTAAAAATCAACCCTTTTATGCAAAATTCCACTGTTTAAGTTAAATAGTCAACTGTCTTCCACAAAATTTTTTTCTCCTGGAAAACTCCACTGTTTTTTGTTGAGTTTTTATCATTTTTTTTTAAACTTCGACTATTTGGATGAAGTGCATCTTTTTAAATTTGAAAATTCACCTATTTTCATCTTCAAACTAACATTCAATTCTGAAACTCACTTATTTTTGACCTATCTATTTTTTCAAACTATATATAACATAAATTGAAATTTAAATTATTTAACATAAGATAAAAAGCGTAAAACTTAATGTTGAGATTAGTGGAAGTAAGGTCCTCATTACAAAACGGTTTACCCAGTCTACCTTTTTTTTATTTCATTACAATACATATATGTTTCACACACCAATAGTCCGCTAAATAGTGACATGGTTATAGTATTTACTGTTCAAAATATGCTACCGCCTCCATTTTTAAAAAGATGTAGAAGTTATTTTTCGAAATGATCTTTATTAGCTTTCTGAGGAACCTTGCGAGGAAGTTTTTAGAAGTTAATGAGATGAAATTATTTAATTGAAAGATGATGCCATGAAAAAAATATGACCCTTTAATGTTTCAAAATACAACACCTGGGCAGAGGTGAAGATTGATGAAAAAAAAAACCTCTTTTGCTGAAACTTTTATTTCAAATATGAGCTTCGATTCTTTAAAACACCTGTTCAAATATCTGAGTTACGCTGGTGCTGATTACGCCATTTAATCATACAGAAAACAATTGCATAGAATCCACGTTTTGGAAAATTTGTTTAAAAGCCTTATCTGATATTTGATAAACGTACACAAATAAAGTTTCTTTACTTTATAAGTAAGCCTATCGTCGTCCAAGTTTTTAGAAGTAACGCGAAAATTTTGCAAACTTTATCGGCGAGTTAAGAAAAGGGAGAGGGGTCCCATCGGTACCACGTGGGCTATTTGTACTCATATAAAATTTTTTAAATATGTAGCAATAAAAATACGGTTTACGACGAAGCCAATCAGCGGCCTAATCGTGGACGAGAATTTCGGGAAAGAATGAGATAATGGCCAGTATATATAGACAAGAAAACAATAATTAAGATCCATACAGTTACAGTTTAAGAAGTTTTTCTAAATTCGTTTCTCAGCGTCTGAATAAAAAATGAAGATTTCTGTCTTTACGTTGTTCTTCGTGTTGTTCGTGTTTGTCAACTCTGTTCGTAAGTGGATCATAAGATAATAGTGAATCAATCATTTATTAAAGGATGTTC